>NC_142940.1:34598896-34623896 GCF_046866305.1 Octopus bimaculoides
CTAAAGACTCCAGTGCATTTTTACTTACTCTGCGTTACGAAGGAATAATAATAATAGTAAAGAATGTTAAAATTTAATAGCCATACAACCACCACCATCACTCTGCTAAACTATTACATCTGTGTGTATTGTGCGTGTTTGGAACCATATGATTTGAATGCGTGGGTGTAGATCAGTACTTAAACGTCTTATTTCTTCGAGTTATTGGAATATAAGATGAAGTGTCCATACTTTTCATTATATTCCTGGCAGTCTCTCCCATATATGCTCAATATGTTTATCGAGTTCTAAGAATTAATTAGTAATATCGCTATGCGTAAAATATTTATACTGGCACACAATTTGCACACACACACACACACACAAACACACACGCACACACACACATACATACACATACACACGCACACACACACATAGTTTACAAACACACACATACATACACACGCGCAATGCACACACATACATATACATATACACACTAACACAACCACACAAATGTACACGCACACGTATATATTCCTTAGAAATAAACACGATTGCAAGTCCACGTAACTTCAAGTAACATGAGGAAATAAGTCAAACAAATAACACAGCTAGACTATATACGTAGACCCACGCGCTGAAGCTCATAGAATCACACACACGCGCGCGCACACATACACGCACACACACACACACACACACAGAGTCCCATAAAGAAGATAAAAAGACTGGCCATAAAACAAATAAAGATATATAAAAAAGGAAATTGTTTTCCATCCGCTCCATCTGCGATATCCATGCTATACGTACACGTCGACTCAAATACACACACGCAGACATGCATACACATGCTCTTTCCAGTTTACTTAGACAGTCAACTATACCACACAAACGTGCATCCTTTCTCGCTCTCTTTCTCACACACACTCACGCGCACACCATACAACTACATAAATATAGAACCTACAAACTGTTAGGCTGACCTGAAGCAGAACTGGAATGATAACTGAAGAGGTCACTGATATGATCCCGAAAGACGACGAAAGGAATTTGACAAATTTAACTGATTGATTAAACGAACGATTAATCGAACAATCAATTATTCAATTTTTTATATAGTTATACAATTCAGAAGTAAATAAAAAGAAGTGAAAGTGAACCTGTGCATGTATTTATTATTGGCATAATGACCCTCAAAAGATATAACAAAATATATATATGCTTCAGAGTAAAGTGTTAAGCGAGTACAGAGCATATACATCTTCACGCATGAACGCACACAAACACATACACACATTCATACACACACGCGCATGCACACCCACCCACACACACACACACACACACACAAACACACACATATGAATGCATGTATCGATGTCTGTATGTATATTTACGAATGTATGTCTGTGTATGTTTATGCATGTATGCCTATGTGAATGATGTATATGCGTTTATGTCTGTGTAAGTACGTATGTATGTCTGTGCATGTATGTCTGTGCATGTATGTCTACAGTTAATGCATAAAAGCAACGAACATAATCGATCAAATGAACCGTCGCATGGGTAGATTTTCAGTCACATATTAACATTTTATTAGTAGTGACCCCGAATCTTTACCGATAGTCGATTGTTCGAACTGTTAGATACTATGATTTGCATGTATATCAATTAATTCTGAAGTAGTCTGGATTACGGGAATATATTTAGGTATAACTTTCTAATCTCAGTAATTGAACTCAAAATTGTAGAGAGGCACTCAGTAGAATTGATCATCCATCCACTTGTGATTCTAATTGAGGAAATTCAATCAATTGAATCACTTGCATTTGTATAATATTGCTTTCAACAGAACAGTCACAAGTTTTATTGTAAAGTACGTATGGTCAATGGAGGAGCCTTGTGGGAATAACTGTCATACTGCAACTTCATTAAAGGAGACACACATTGGACAATGTAGTTTTAGTTCGAAATTTCTAAAGAAGGCGGTGAGCAGGCAGAATCGTTAGCACGCCGGGCAAAATGCTTAGCCACATCTGGGTTCAAATTTCACTAAGGTCGACTTTGCCCTTCGTCTTTTCGGGATGGATAAATAAAGTACGAATCGAACACGGAGTCGATGTTCTAATCGACCTATCTCCTCCTCCGAAATTGCAGGCCTTGTGCCAAATTTTGAAATCAATATTTCTAAGGATTAAAAAAAAAACGAGTTGGTCACGACTGGTATACATTACATTATAATGCTGATTATCGGGCATGAAGAATGGCGAGACAACAATAACAATAACGACAACGAATAGTAAAAAAAATTATCGTTACCATATTGAAGGGATTAATGCAAACATGACCTCATCATATTTGAATTTTCATCTAAAAATATAGACGTGAAGATTTACTGATAGTAGTGAGTTATAGTATTGAATCAAGGTTACATATTTGTTGTTATTTTTTTTAGGATGAAATAGTTGATAAAATCGACTCTTGTACTCTATTGATACTGCCTCTAAAAGATGAACGTCAAAGAATACTTTAGCGGAAATAACGCTAATGATATCACTTCTAATATAGGAACAAGACCGAGAAGTTTGGGAAAACTATTACCCGATCAAATACCCTAGTATTTAACTAGTAATTTCTTTCATCGAACTTCGAACGATATTAGGTAAATTCAATCTCGTTAGGATGAAAACTCCAAGCATAGAAGTCCGTCACTAAATAGGTTCTAACGATTCTTGCTAATCCAGTTGTCATTCAGCCAGTAAATCAGTTGGTCACAGACTCTGTAGAGTGTCGGAGAAAATGCCTTGAAATTTTTAATTACGGACTTTAATGGACTGAGTTCAAAACCCGTCGAGTTCACCTTTGCCTTTCATTTTACTAGGATCTCTTACAGGAAGTAGTATTTAAGTACAGGAATTTTGATTGCTTTTATACGCCTTCAAATTTGAGGTCTTGTGCAAATGCTAGAAACCGGTATTTTATTATAGAAGGTAGGTGTTACACACGGAGGAGCATCAAGCAACGTGTTTTGATATGCTTCGAGGAGAATATAACAATGTGTCTTGTTATACTTGATTATGTCTCTTTTGATTCTGTATTGAAACCCAGCTGGTGTCAATGTTTCTTTTCACTATTCGAGCTATCAAAGTAAGTATCGATTAATCAATTATTCCCTCAGTAAGAACTGATTCCTTGTATCCATGTTAAAAATTAATATTTCTTTATAGATCGCTTGATAACATTGTTGACCACAGTTATGTTCCTCTTGAACAAGGGTCCGAATACAACTAAAGTCAATTTTAGCTTTCTATTGGTATAGCATTTGACTGGTTCGCATTATGTAAACCCTAGAGGATGTATAGAGATGCATTAATCTAGATCTGTATTTACGTGTTAAACCTCTTGGCTATTAATATTTCGAGAGATTTGATGACAAGACATGAAATTTAACTCCTCCGTCTATAACACACTGGGTGGAGGGTGTCGACCGACTGGAAGAATCATTAGAGCGTCGGGTAAATTGTCTTGCAGTATTCGTTCTGACTCCCTGCATTGTAAGTTCAAATACTGCAGAAGTTAACTTTGCCTTTTATCTGTTAGGGGTCGATAAATTATGTACTATTGGGTCCAATCTGCATTCCCTTTCTCTCTGGAAGCAATCGCCTCTGGTTAAATCTGGAGAACTATGGGTGCTCAAGACAGGCCGTAAGGTAGGACGACACCTCTACGACTCTTGCAGAAGTAGAGGACCCCAGGCGAGGCAACGCTATAATACATTAGCTATTATAATTCCGAATCTATTTACTGTTTGTATCAAAATACATTGTCAGGAATGGTTATTCAACGTCAATTTCGATAGAATTTGATTGATTCGACATTTTATAACTTCTAAAGATTTAATGATGTTAAGTCACTAAACCCTGGATGAGTGCATGCGCGAGTGTGGGGCTCTTTTGTGACTGGTGATTCCAGCTTCGATATCATTGCCGTTTGGAAAATGTATTCTATCATACAGTCAGCGTAACCAGCTTTTGGAGAATGGAGTTTAAGTGATAGAAACTATGCGGAAGTCGTTCGGCCCTTCATATGCACGTGCACACACACACACACACACACACACACACACACACACACACACACACACACACACACACACACACACACATGCATACTCACACATATGCAGGTATATGTATGCATGTGTCTATATATGCATGAGTATCTTTCACTGAGTAAAACGGCAGTTTTGGTTGCTATATTTAGCAGATCGGAAGACTGCATAAAGCGTGTGCAAATCCTATGTTATTAATTATGATGATTATGATGGTGGTGGTGGTGGTGGTGATAAGGCTGTAATTGAAGAAGCATAACATTCTCATTCTATCGGCTTCTCTTTACGTCGTTGTCTGTACCGTCTCATCCTTTCTCTTGTTAGCTTACATCATCTGTCATCCATATTTTATAAACAAATATAAATTTTTAAGGATGTGGACAATAAGTAGTTGCACTTATACGCATGCGTTAAGTGATAGGCGATATTAAAAACTTAGTTCAATAGTAAAAAAGTACACATTTCACTCTCCATTCACCTCCACCATCGTCATTACCATCTCCTTATCAGTTCTCTCTTTTCACCTCTCCCTTCCACTAACTACCTGCCAGGGCAATGCATCGTCTGGCTCACTGTTTTACACCTTATCTACTTCTCAATCTTAATATAACTGCCCCCCTCTCTGTCTAACTTCATATCTTTAATCTCGCCACCAGAACACCACATTGTATTTTTAACTCTCTTTCTCTATATCTTTCCCTTCAACAAACTTTTTACCACGCAGTAACTATTACCTACCTCAACCGCACATCATTAATACTTTTTTCTCGCACTTCTCGTCGCCCTTTTAACTAATCACGTGACAGGATAACGCATTCGGACTTAGCGTATTAAAATATAGACTAGCTGGACCCGTGAAAAACTCACGGAAAATATAAAAAATGTAAGTATCTGTAAACTGTGCGGTGGTTCTATGAGAAATGTTTCTATATTGTGACAGTTAAAGGCGGCGAGCTGGCAGAATCGATAGCACACCGGGCGAAATGCTTAGCGGTATTTCATCTGTATTTACGTTCTGAGTTAAAATTCTGCCGAGGTTGACTTTGCTTTTCATCTTATCGGGGTCGATAAATTAAGTCCCAGTTGCGTACTGGAGTCGATCTAATTGACTGGCCCCCTTTTCTCAAAATTTCAGGACTTGTGCCTGTAGTAGAAAAGTATATCTATTTTTTTATTGCCCACAGGAGGCAATGCATGTGTCTGTATATGAACTTCGACGTGTATTTATATATTAGATTACTATACACATATAGATTTCTCATAGTGCATCTATGAGTACATTACCAATTATGCTCTATTTATTTTCAGACTGTCATGATTGTGTTGATGCAGATTTGGCTGACATTTTAACAGGTCAAGCGACCACATAATTGCCTCCTCGTTGGTTCACATTTTCTGGGGTTTAGCAAAGATTGGAATGCTGTAGGACCTTTGGTTCTGTTAGATCTCACTTAAGTTTTAGTATTTGTCTGACAAATGGAAGAGCTAAAGTATTGTTAAGTCAGTCTGATCAATGACTTAAGAACAAGTGTTTATGTATGTGTAAATGTGTGTGTGTGTGTGTGTGTGTGTTCGAGTGTGTATTTGTGTAAAAAGAGAAAGAGTATGTGAGAATGTGAGGGAAAACGAGGCTGTGAGGAAGAATAAAAGATATGTAGATATATAGATAGATACTCTTTTATTCTTTTATTTGTTTCAGTCATTTGACTGCTCTCATGCCAGAGCACCGAGATAGACAGAGAAATACAAGCTTTTGCATTTAGATATTCTTATTTTGGGTAACTAAGTCTTATTTAAGGTAATTATGTCTGAAGACTTGATTGCGCCGAGGCAGATTTAGAAATAATTAACTCATTTTTCGGAAAAAATTTAAACGATTTATTAATATGTAGTTAAACAATAATTTCTGAAAAATTTCACATCGATAAGTGATGCATACACACACACACACACACACACACACACACACACACACACACACACACACACACACACACACACACACACACACACACACATATATATATATAAACACACTAATAATGCATCCCAGCTTTGCCTGGATGTTATGACCTACAAACGCATTGTATTATTTGCTCCTTTCTTATGGGCAGAATCAGCACTGCTGATATATATATATATATATATATATATATATATATATATAGCTAATGGAATAATGGAAGTTATTTTTTGTTTAATAGTGAAGGGCGAGGGTACAATTTGCATGGATTTGCATGAAAGTAATTTCTGTTCTTAAGAAGGATCAGAAACTATGTAGTGTTTCATCGTATAAAACGGGGTTAATACGATTTTGTACAGAAATCACGTCTTCAAATCTTTATTTCCCTTTATCCCCACAGCAATTTCTTAATTTTAACTTTTCTAATTTTTTTTGTTATCTACTTCGATAAATACAGAGATTGCGAATATATATATATGTTTTTTATACTTCAATTTTTCTTAAAGAAACACTCAATGCCCCTTCCCCCACCTCGCCCACCCATCACTACCAGCTTTCAAAAAGCTAAAATCTCCCAGTCTTGCACTTTGTGTGATGTTTCCAGAATGCGTAGAATTCTACTGAAAACGTAGACTTAAAAAATACCAGACCACCATAAAAAACCCGACATGCTAGAAACAACAGGTAAATGACATTATTTCTGAAAAAACTTCCCTGATTTAAAAGTGAAACATTGGAAAGGTATAGATTTTTGAAAGTGGTGAGGTGATGGGTAAAATTCTTAAAGATTCCTACTCTCTGTTTTTTCTCCATGGATTACCAAGAATAAAATTTCGAAAAAGTAAAAAAATTAATTTGATGTGGAGAGAGAGAAAATTAAAACATTGAGAACGTGTTTTGTGGGTGAAATCCTGATCTCCTGTTTCGCAAACATAGGAAGAAATTTAGGGAAAATAATAAGGGCGGGGACAGAAATGTCACGTTGGACTTGCTAGAAAGGAGAGGTAAAGGACAGAATTTCTGGGGAAACTTCCTTTTAAGATTATGCCGAAGATCAGGTTTTTAAATACGCTCATCACAAACACAAGTTACACAATAGAAAAAAATCATTTCAATTGGGTTTGAGCTGTGAATTTGCACGTGCACACTGCAAGAATTAACATGATTCGCACAGATGTTTTACCTAGAGTGTGTATGCATGTGTGTGTGTGTGTGTCAAAGGAAGTTATTTTATGGCATTCTTTCATCTGAAGAAGCGTAGTTATCAACTCGACATATATAGGATCACATAATTGTTTGTTAGTTTCCGTAAAATTGTTTTAATTTCTACTTTGAAGAGAACAGAAATTCAAGGAGAGGATAAAGTGAAAAGGCGATATTTGCTTTGAAGCGAGAGCAAAGAGTAAAAGAGACGAGAAAATGTAATATGTACTTGTATATGAAATGGAGGTGTGTGTGAGAGAGAGAAAGAGAGAGAGAGAGAGAGAGAGAGAGAGAGAGAGAGAGAAAGAAAGAAAGAAAGAAAGAAAGAAAGAAAGAGAGAGTAAGTGATTGAAGGTGTGTGTTGTGATGTATGAAATTGTTTACATGTATGTGCAAGTGGCACTCTCTCTCTCTCTCTCTCTCTCACACACACACACACACACATTATCCTTCATATACACATACATAAATAGGCGGAGGTAAAGAATACGCACTCCACCCGTTTTCAGCATAACCGTAACCCTAAACACTCAGAGTGCGTATTCTTGACTTTCGCCCATAAATACATATGCATACATCTTTTCTGTGCGTGAGAGATGGAGAGAGAAAGTGAGAGTGAGGCTGTATTTCCTCATAACATAGAAAAATGGATGTCTTTTAATACAATTTTTGGGGTTGTGGCTTATTTGAATACAATATTTATGAGCACATTTTCATAAATGCTTGCCTGAGTAGAATTCTACGCATGTGTGAAACATCGGATGAAAGTGATATATTAGAAGCAAATCAAAATATTGTCCGAAATTGACCTGAAAATTGTGCGACCTAGCCTAGTTGCCGAGGTTATTTTAGTTGTAAAAAAGAGTTATTGATTTAAAAACATAATTTATTTAGTAGATAGATAATAAGCAACTTTTTTTTTTACTATAATACACATGTGAGTAATTCAGAGGAACATTACTTTCATTATTCACACATACTCACTCTCGTAATGCAACACTTTGTAATCTTGGTTCAAATTGAAAGTGTGAAACTATTTCCATTTTGTAATGAAACATGGTCGTTGCAGAGAAGTGTATTTGAAATAACAATAGCTGGTTATTGAGATAACGTAGAAAATGTATTTATTTGACATGTGTAATTGATTTGATTGTACTGGAAGGCGGTGAGCTGGTCGAATCGTTAGCATGCTGGGCAAAATACTTAACAAGTATTTCGCCTGTCTTATGCTCTGAGTTCAAATTCCACCGAGGTCAACTTTGCCTTTCATCCTTTCAGGGTTGATAAATTAAGTTCCAGTGAGACACTGGGGTCGATGTCATCGACTGGTCTCCTCTCCCGAAATGTCAGGCCTTATGCTTATAGTAGAAAGGATTTGATTGTTCTGGTCTTAACTTCAGTTGGTTAGAATAGAAGTCACTTGACGACTCCCTTTTGTTTGTAAATGGCTATCCTGTTGCAGGTTCAGTCCGAGGAATAATAAAATAATACCCATCTTGTCCATTCCGCAAAATAAAATTATACTGGAGAGCATCATAAGAGGGATGAGTCTGTGAAACATGTTCAAGATTGTTATCTTGAATACGAATGACAATATTATGATTTTCAATGGGATCAGCAACAATAAGAATGGCTACCTTATTATATGTTGGCACGAAGTTCAAGCGAAATGTTGTCAATATAGGTGCAAAACATACATTCTGTAGTATAATTATGCTATAAAAAAATGGGAAGTCATCAATTTAACAAAAGTTCGTATGCGCCACCAATGTAAGAAAGTACAGAAAGTCAACATTTATTTGGAACATGTACTAAATGTTATAAATTCACGATTGAATGAATGTCACTGTGAAGAAAATGAATGTCCAAGAAAAATCAGAAAGCATAATTCAAATTTTCATACAAAAATAATTTATTTTACAATTTTGAAGCGAATGCTGAACCAAGTGTATAAAGAGGAAGATGCTGATTTTGAACTGTGTAACATTATAGGCTGTAGAAAAAATATTGAGTAACGCAGTAAAAAGGTTGTGCGAGGTTAAATATTAATAAAACATCTCGACACTGGTTAGAAAGAGTGGAATAACATTTCTGTAATTATATTGAAAGAGCAGCTGAGGCTTTCTACTTCGCCAAATTTCCGAATTTGTTATAACAACCAGAATAATATTTTTTTCAGATATACCTGCGAGTATTGTGAGTGGTGTTAAATCGACCAAATCTGCATGTTGGTAGTACTTGAAAGTGAACGTTGTTTGAAGTCCAGGCCGCAAGTAAACTTTCAATATCGGCGTACATTAATATACGTACATTAACGCACACTTGAAGTCTATCTCTGTTCCTGGCTGTCTATATCATTAAATGTGTGTCAGTCGTCACAAAAATGTATGTATGCTGACAGAGACATACACCGTCACATACATATACTTGTCAGTCAACGGCCTAACGTAAGTAAAGAACGTGCGAACACAGTCATATAGAAAATGTGACGTCATCGTCATTATGGTGGTGACATAAAATGTCGTTTACGATAGGTGACTAAAAGAAAAATGATAATGTTAAATATTTTTAATGCAAATATGTGAATGAAAATATAGTTTACTTGGTAGCCAAAAGCTTACTAAATCTTTTGATACTCCTTCCGTCAAAATCAGCAACTCGGTTTTGGAATGGATAAGGAACGTACGCGCGCACACACACACGAACTCTCTTTTATAGTTTTATATATATATATATATATATATATATATATATATATATATATATATATATATATATATATGTATGTATGTATGTATGTATGTATGTATGTATGTATGGTTAAGAAGTAAACATCAGGATTGGGCAAACAGTTTTATATCATCCCCATATATTCACACCGTGAACATAAATAAATACATGTTAAAATACCAGGGCGTTCGGCACACAAAACCTGAAGGTATAAGAATATACATATATACACATATGAAAACGTGTGAAAAACCTGTAAAGAACGATGCATAGGAAGGCGTATGAAGAAAATACAGGAAGAAAATATGAATGTATATATAGCAAGGTGACTAAAAGTTAAAAAAAAAAAGATAGTTAAATTATTAAAGGTAAAAGAAATCCAGAATAATATCCATCGTGAAGTTCAAGAACCTGAACTCTTGGTTATTTAGTGAATTTATTTAGAGATTTTAAGAATATATATTGGAGATTCAATAGTTTTGATAATAATAATAATAATAATAATAATAATAATAATAATAATAATAATAATAATAATAATAATAATAATAATAATAATAATAATAATAAAAACGATGAAATTAACCTTGACAAATAAAGTATAACCAAGAGTCCAGGTCTTAGAATACGTGAAGTTATTTGATTTTGCCCACTTTTTTCTCTTAGGGTCAGGAATTTGTCTAGTTAATTTTTTTTTTAATTTTCGAAGATAATTTTCCTATGAATCGTAAGTACTATTTCATTTGTAATAAGTCGTCTATTAAGTTCTCATACTCGATAATGCCAAACTTAGCGTCTATTATTGCATCCATCAATAGAAGCAAAATAAGTAAATATGGGACACTCCTGTGGTGTAAGTTTTGGTAATAGCATTCAGAGCATTAACCAGGATACTGGTAATAATGCCAACTTATTGCACTCGTCCGCATTTTCGGACCCTGATGAACTGGTATCTGGGATTAGGCATATAGGAAACCAGGTAAGAAATATTAATAACAGTATCAGAAACCCTAATTTATGTCCCCTTGCTGGTTTCTGTTTAAGAAAAAATGTGGTTTATAAATGTGTCGCTAAAGAGGAGAATAATTTAGATAAGGCGTACATTGGGAGTACGGTTCATTTTAAAAAGAAATATAGGGCCCACATAAATTCCTTATCGAATGCAAAATATTGTAACTCTACTACGCTTGCCTCATACATACATGACTCGAAGAAGAAGAATAGGAGCTACAGCATTGAATAGTCTATTATTTCCGGGGCCCCTCATTTTAGTGCGAATGTAAATTGTGTATAAATCATATGGACCAAAACTATTAAATAAATTCTCTGATGTAATCCCCTTTCGCAAACAATTTTCTTCTACATTCGTGAAAATATACAAAGATAAAATTAAGCCTATTAGATAACCATTTGATTGCCCACCTGGTTTTGAAACCAGATAGAGATTGAAACAATCTCTGAATACTAGCCACCTGTTTAGTAGTAGTAAAAAATTATGCATTATAGATTAATCCTTGCTGATGATATCATGTTTTAAATTTTTTAACTTTTAATTTTTAGGCCTATGAATTTTTAATTGGTTTCACGCTCAATATAAATGTCTCTCCTTTTTCTTGTAATAACTAGCAGAAAGAACGCCCTCCGGGCGGTTCTCTGCCAGCCACTTGATAATATTTTCACATTTGATTTCCGATTCTAATAATTTATATGATATTTTACGTCTAATTATTTCTTTGTATAATAATGCTCACTTGCTTAATAAATATTGCATTCATTATCTTATCACAGTCATAATTTAAATTTTATTTGTGTAAAAATATTTTCGTCGCTTTGAAACTGTGACCTGTTCACGGGAAAAGCTTCACAAAGTGATGCAAAACGAAGTCTTTTTCAGTGAATAGGTCGTGATTTCAAAGCGACGGTGGGGGTAAAAGATTAGCTTACAATTTGTTTGTTTTTTTTGTTTTTCTTCCACCAATGGAGCACGCATGTGTTATTTCGATATCACCATTCCATAAAATGTGTTTAATGGGGAAAAAATATTGAAAAAACATCAATACATGTGAAAGTGAAAAGAGAGGGCTGTTTGAGTTGTGCTAGAAACAACATCGAAACCTCTCTTGAATTGTTCCCCATTTTTCTGAAAATATTTACAATTTCTTTTTTCTGTTTTACCGAAAAGGCTCCTCCTATGGTTTTTAAGTTAAAAAGGGAAATGGCCAAAATCGGTCCGGGTAGTTATTATTGTCAGGCTTATAGCGTTCCAAACAGCCATAACAAAATCATCATTTTAATATTCTTTTACAAAAATTATATGGGTATTTAAAAAAATTTCATTCAATAAATGTTTTTATAGTACGTATACATTAATAGAAGAAACTGTCGGTTTTCCAAATAGCGAGTTAAAAATTGAAAGGAAAGGATTAAATGAGAAGTGAGACTTTGCAAAAAAAAAAAAAAAAAGGAATGCTCTGCAGTGAATGCAATGAATATTTAAATATGCGAGAAATTGGAGTTTAAAAAATTCAATAAACTTGAGAAATCGAAATTACAGGAAATTTCTTAGAACATGGATTTATAAAAATATTTCCTGATGGTCAACTCTTTAATACTTGTGTTTCTTTAGTACTTTTAGTAATTTTTACATACCTAATTATTAAGCAGCTTTCTCCATTATAGTATAGATGACGGATTACCAGCATGTGAAACCTCTGTGAGACAATTGCTTACGTTATTTTAAAGGTTAATTAAAGTGTTTATCCAGTTGTATTTTTGTCATTAATTGTGTCTTAAGACACTTCTTTTGCGACAGTTTTGTTGACGCTTTCCCTCTTGTTTGAAGTGGGTAGCACAGATGTGAAAAATGGAATATGACAGAGCTTTTCGGAATTCACAACTTCCGAGGAAGAATTGCTGAGAGCAATTTCTGTGGTGGACAAGAAAGTAGAAAAAATGAATTTTGCGGCCGTGGCCAAAAACCACGATAAAGAAATTAATGTAAATATGGAGAAAATACAAGAATATATTTCGCAGGGAGGGCACGACCTAAAGGTGACTCCTCCCCAAGAAGTGACAAGGAAAACAAAGGAAAAAGTAATTAATTACAGGATATACAGTGTAAAAATCAAGAAAAATTGAAATGATGACGACGAACCAAATTGAAAAGTTGCTAAAACCCATCTGGCAGGGAAATTCCTACCTTGCCAGAGGAAGGAAATTCGGAATAGTGGAGGGGCGGTTTCGAGATGAACCCACTGCCATGTTATACTCGGCAGCCCCCTTAAAAACCGATGAGATTGTACTTCTGCCTATATACCTTAAAAGGCGTACTTCCAGGGTAGGGGTAGAAGGCATCCCTTCGGAAGTAGATGTGGACTGGCTAGTAGCTGCAATACTGCTAGGCCTTGAACAAAAAAAAGTGGTCCTTCAAACCACCAGTACTGCGCATAAAAATTAGCAAGGCCAGAACCTGGATAGGGTAATCCAGGCCGCCCCGGAGGACCTAGAAAATATGGTTGAGGCCATTACAGTCGACGAAGTCTTACTCATGATTAGAGTGGAGAGTAGGATCCCTTACTGCTACAAATGTTTCCAAAAAGGGCACATTAGAGCGGAATGTCCTCCACTGCCCGTAAAGAGAAGTGGCACCTGAGACTAGAAAGGAAACTGCATCTCTACCGCCGGCGAGAAATAGTGGGAGAGAGTTTAGAACCGAGGATGGAGAAATCAAAGAAAAAAACCAAAGATGGATGGGAAACTGCAGGAAAGAGGAGCAGAAGGAGAAAAAGGCATAATCTATGAATGATAATCCCCATTTCACACCTACCCGACTCCCAACCAGACCTACTCTACCCCACCTTTCCCTGCAGATACCAACCCTATCCCTACCCCACCTGACACAATCACACAAGAGCCCCAAACTTCCCAACCCCACCCTGTGGAGAAAAATATATTGTCTTTTACGATGTGTCATATTATAAGCTAGTTAAGGAGGTAAACAGCTGGGACTAACTAATAAAGTTAAACACTATACAATGTAGAGGGGTGCCCTTGCATTTGCGTGAGCTATAGCGGACCCCGAGAACATACCAAGACTGATAGAATACGGGGACAATGCTTTTTACTGGGAAAAGAAAATGGACACCAAGAGAATGTCAAAGTCGGTGAGTTAGCACGAACTTATTAATGACTTTCGAATCGGCATTTTATGTGTTGAATAGATGTTAAAAGTTTAAAAAAGAATTTATCGTTTATAACAAGGATAAATGAAGTCACCCGGATGTGTGGTCGAGTGGCTTCATTTTACTTTTCATTTTTCATTTTCATTATTTAATCCATCCTTTTTTTCATTCGCTTTTTTTTTGTTCACACTTTCGTGTTTTTGTCTGTCCTTGTTCTGTCTCCTCTATGTTTAGCCCCCTGTGGGCAATAAAGAAATCAGCATGTGAAACCACTTTGGTGAAGATATTTTTTCCTGATGAAGGGTCCATTGCCGGCTTGGTGTTTTAATGTGTTAATGGATTGTTGCAGTGGCTCCTGAAATGGCCTAAGATTTGGATTAGCAGATTAGTGTATTTGGCTGATATATTTTAGCACCTCAATATTTTGAATGAAAGGAAATGAAGAAAATTCTTCGACATCTGCTGATAAAATGAAAGCATTTCAGAAAAAACTACTTATCTGGAAGAAAATAACTTCTGAGGGGAATTTGGAAATGTTTCCTTTGATAAATACAACTTACAGAAATGATATCTTCCCTTTAATACTTGAAGACTGGACAAATTTGGAAGACAAATTAAATTATTATTTTCCATCACTTAACACTGAACAGCACGCTTGGATTCAAAATCCATTGATAGAAATTTCCGATGATGCTAGTTTAACATTAACCGAAGAAGAACTAGCAGCTCTATACTTCAATGATGGATTGAAGATTAAATATAAGGAATCTAATCTTTAAAAAATTGTGGATTTCAATCAAAAAAATCAATATCAAAAAGTGCTTAAGCCATTTTACGGCAATTTTTATATTTATGTGAATAAGATATTTCCACTGTGTGTGTGTGTGTGTGTGTGTGTGTGTGTGTGTGTGTGTGTGTGTGTGTGTGTGTGTGTGTGTGTGTGTGTGTGTGTTTGTGTGTGTGTGTGTGTGTGTGTATGCGTGTGTGTGTGTGTGCGCGTGTGTATAACGAATGTGTAGTGTTACGTTTTGGTAAAAATTCAATTTTAATACTAAAAGCATAAAATATGAAATTTTGGAGAGGGGAAGTTTAGAGGAACCAGATTGTCTTGTCTTTCAGATATTTTAAGTGATGTTGGTAATGAAATATTTAAATATGTGAATGGATGAAAACCCCGGAAGACTTGCTCATAGGTCACCAAGTTTGCAAAGTTATCTTGAATAAATGTAATAGAATATCATGTAAGCGTTGAACTTAAAATAGTCTAGGAGAGTTTGTGGTGCGTTGACAAATCTGGTTATTGCGGGGAGTGCAAAAAGATTAAAGCTCGAAACATCAAATTGTCCTACTCCTCACGCAATCAGATGCATTCATTTCTACTCTAGGCACAAGGCTCAGCATTTTGGGGGAGGGGCCAGTCGATTAGATCGACCTCAGTACGCAACTGGTACTTAATTATCGACCCCTAAAGGATGAAAGGGAAAGTCGCCCTCGGCGGAATTTGAACTCAGGACGTAAAGACAGCCGAAATGCCGGTAAGCATTTCATCCGGCATGCTAACATTTCTGCCAGGTGGGCCGCCTTTCGCAAACAGATATATTGACATCCAAGCTCTCCTGGATTTAGCAATATCATTGTTGACATCACATACTCTTAAAAGTTTATCGTATTCCAAATTTTACCCCCAAGATAGTCTAAACTCCGATATTGGGAAAGTGCTGGGTAAGTTTTTCCTCAACCACTTGAGCTATGTACGAGGGGGTACTGAAAAGGTCTTAGTTCTAAGAGTATCACTATAATCCAGGAGTTCTTTTACAGGGCTTAAAAAACTGAAGGGTCACTGCAATAAATTCGTGAATCTGATAGGGGAATATGTTGAATATAATCATTATTAACTAATCCTCTCGTATTTTCTTTTACCCAAAGCCAAGAACTTTTCAGCACCCCTTCGTAACGAACTAGGAATTAACTCCTAATCAGTATTATTTTGTTTCTTTATACATTAAAGCTGTTTCTTATTATCTTCTATAGGTAGCACCAAGGTTGTCTAAGAATGCTTTCGAAAAATCTGGTTGTGCTTGTTCTCGCTTATAAATGAAAGGCAATTATGTATTATCTACACATAAGCTCAATGGAATATTTGTAGAAGTGACATACCGGATTGCTGATTCATGCGTCACTTCTTTAAATCTACAGCAAGTGTTTTATCGTAAATTAATTATACTATCTTATATTGGAATCATATCATCAATATGTAGTACAAGAATTTAATCAATAGGAACGAACCTTAGTTTCCCAGATCTGATATTTATTTCCTCAACCTAAGAATGATGAAATACTAAGTCGTTCAGTGTAGGATTTGAACACAAAAGATAGCGATATAAACCAAGATATGCTACGTCATTTAATGCGACATTCTATTGTATCTACGGCTCTTTCTGTCTTCGATCATGATTAAGTCTTGTGCTAAGACTAAAACTAGTTTGAGAAAAGTGCCCAGTATATTAAATCTCAGAACTTCGCTTGTAATTTATTATACCGACTCTGAAAATATAACGATTAATGTTGTTGCTGCTTGGATTTGAACTCATGGCGAACATTATCAGATCTCTACACAATTTCATCCAGTCTTACTTTTGTGAAGCATTTATAATTTTAACAATAATTAACTGAGTGGCGTACGTGCATTTAAACAAAAGTTAAGCCCATGATGTGGGCATTTTGTGACATAGTTCCAATTCCCGTTTGAAACACTCTCTTATCATTTATGTCATTATTGCTCTTGGGAAATACAGGAACATAGTTACATTCCATTTTTTTTCTCAGCTCTAAAATGATAATTTTTGTTTGTGTTTAATTAGAATTGGCAAGGTAGCATTTTTCTCATCATTTTAGAATATTGCTGCGTTGCATATCAATGCACAGGCGACTGAGTTATTAGAGAACCAGATAACATCAAGAATTCAGAGGTTTGTGTTCCCGTCTATTATAATTCCATTCATATCTAGGGTGCCATATAGGGATAATAAATCGATTCCAGTACTTGATGTATACTTTATTTGAATGAGCCCAGAAACGTGAAAGTAATACTGATGCTGTTTACGGAAGCTGTATATATCCGTGAAGAAACCGGTCCACCTAGCTATAAATATCTCTCACAAGTGTCAAAGCATAGATACAATACATTTCTACCGACAAGAGCAGCACTGTCATTAGCTAACTTGCATTGCCTAGATAATTTTTCTCAGACTTTTGCGCTTAGTAGTGGAACCCAGCGCAACGAAAATCACTGCCGAGTTTAATTTCTTCCACGGAAAAGGATATCTTTGATAGACATGTTTCATATCTAGGATAGACATGTTTCATATCACTTCTGTCTTTTGTTTAATTAACACTGAAATGTAGAATCATATAACAAAACCATAGCGTTTTGGGATTCGGAAACACTTTAACTCAGATATACTCCATTCAACGATAGATCATATTTTAAAAAGAGTCTCTCTTACAGATGTTTCATTGAAGCCTTATCTACTCATTTCAACACGCGCACATGCACGCGCGCGTGCACACATAATACACATACATGTGGAGAGAGTAAGAAGGAAAAGGAAAGTATGGGTCACTAATGACATCTTGATTTAAGACGGGGTTTGGGGAAGAACAAGCAAACGTGTCAGGAAGCATGTCAGCAATACAATGCTGTGAATACGAAGGTTAGGAAAAAAAAAATGAAGGAAATTAAAGAAGAATGAATAAGAGGCTAGTGCAAAATAATTGAAGTTGGAATAAAGAAGGGTAATTACAAATTTGCTTATAAAATCCACAAAATCATAACGAAAACAAAGACAGCGCCACTATTACTGAGGACAAAACAAGACTGATTCTCGCAGATGAGAATGCTGTCATCAAAAGTTCGTCTGAGTACTGCGAAGACCATTACAATCACAAACTCAAACATGACAGCAATATAGTAGGCAATTCCAACAACAAAAATAACAGAGAACTTGGTAATACTCCAGTTCTCCAGAGGAAGTCGGAGTAATGCGCATGCGCAAAGAAAGTAAATCCTGGGGAGTTGATAACATCTCATCAGAACTCCTAAAACATGGAGGGACAAAGCTTATCAAGGCTCTATCAGCTACCTGTCAGAAAATATTGAAGACTGCCAGAATTATAGAACAATCAGCCAAATTAGCTACTCCAGAAAAAAATTGCTATGGGTTCTGTGATTTCTGTTAAACAGACTTATGGGGAAGGCAGAAGAAATCCTTGCAGAACAAGCAGGATTTAATCCCCAAAGGAGTACTGCGGAGTAGATATTGAACATTCGACTGCTCACTGAGAAACAACTGCAGCATACACACATACGCATACATAAATCTCTTTTTCTATATTTTAAGTCAATCTTCATACATTTCTACGCAATTCCTCGCTGATTCTCACGCTCCCACTTTCCCTCCCTTAGTTTCCTTTACTCTCTCTTCCTCAATTTTTCCTTTGCCTCTCTATCTCTACTCCTTTCTCATTCATATCTGTGCATTATCCCCGTGTCCCTCTCTGTCCTGTCTCTCCTTCCCTCTCTCTGTCAAATTACACATTTCTCTTCTTTCTCACTTGCTCACTCTTATTTTTGCTCATTGTCATACACTTTTCTCGCATGTATTTACAAACTCTCTATCTTTCTTTACTCTCTCTCCCCATCTCTTCAGCATACACACATGCGAACACACACACACGCACACACACACACACACACACACACACACACACACACACACACACACACACACACACAAACATACACAAACACACAAACATACACATGCGTATGCACACACATACACGCACAGATACACCACAAACACACACACAGACAGTTTCTCTCTTTTTCTCACTTGCATATACACTCAGTCTCTTTCTCTTTCCCTCTCAGCCTTTTTCTGTTGCTTTCCCTCTCATATTTCTTACTCTCTCAATTTGAAATCTGTCTTTCTATCACTCTCTCTCTCTCTCCCTCACACTCTGATGCTCTCCTTAACCACCACTCCCACACACTCACTACTGAATGTCATGCTCTCATTCTACCACACCTTCTCTTTTTACTTTGTCGTTCTTTTCTTTTCAGGCACTTCACCCACCTCTCACACCCTCCTACACACTCGCACTACATCGGACACCCCTCCTCCATCCACACAGTAAGCTTTCTTTTATCCTGCACTCATACTTTCTCTTCTTTTTACATACATTAACACAGAGAGATACACACTCACATACATACAGATACATATACGCACACATCTTCACTTCCCTCTCTCTCTCTCCCTCTTTCTCATATCTATAACATAAAGAGATACAATAAATCAAAGACAACATCTACGTCGCGATTTGCTCTACAAAATAAATGCATCGCGTTACAAGCCATGCTTTAGCTGCGTCCCTTAAAATGAATCCATTCTGTACAAAGGGCCTATTTATGCACATATGAGCGAATGAGGCTGGTGGGAGAGTGGATGAAAGGGTGCTCGATCTTCTAAATGGCCCCTTTAGAATTAATGCGTATTTTGGAGAAGAATCATTACTCTACGGCCACAGCTGATCAAACTTCTTGCAATGCAAGTATGCATGCATGCATACATGTTCGTATGTTTGTATGTTTGTATGTATATATGTATGTATGGATGGATGTATGTATGGATGGATGGATGGATGCATGTGTGTATGATTGTATGTGTGTGTGCATACATACATACACACATATATATACATATATAAATACACTAATATGTTATGTACATACATTCACACGCACACATGCCGCGCACACGCATACACACCTATACACACACATACGTGTGTGTGTATTTGTGTGTGCGTTTTCGCGCGGGCGGGCGTGAGTGTGTGAATATATGAAAGTAACGTATGGTATATTATTCACTTACTGCTTTATACAACCAAAGCTACTTACTGGTCTGAAGTACAGCTTCAACCCTATAATCACAACCAGGAATATAATTAAGTAGAAATAAGGGCTTAACATAGGAAGCTTATAACCTGAAAAACTGCTATAATTCATTAACCGTAGTTATGACTGGATTTGGGGAATTCAGCACTGAATGTTGTTTTGCGGTAGCTTGGCTCTGTTGGTTAAATTCAAGAATTTGATGGGTGTAATAGGAAGACACTGGGAGAGAAAATTATTAGCCGTCACACCATCAGAAGATAAATACACATAATTATTGTAGCTGTTGTTCTTCTTATGGCTTATCCTCCACGTCTGTCCTGATTAAATAAACATAGGATCAACAGCAATCGGCATGTGACTATTTCCATTATTTATTGAAGACACGATGTAACGTAGACTAAATCATCAAATGCATGCTTGTTTCAACCGATAGTGTGTGATATAATGAAGATTTGACTATTATAGGTAGCAGATCCAATTGGTCATATAGAAGCTTGGTTAGCTGACCTAAACAAGGAAAAGTCACCAGAATACAGAGTTTAAAATGAAATAGAAAAGATGTATTAATAGCATTGTCTGGGACTGGAATTTGAATATCATGAATGTAAACTTAATACCTACTTTATATAAAAGTAAACAGAAAATAAAGAAATATTGATCAACAACAATTGACTAACATCGATTGTTACTTTTTAATACAAATAGACTTTATCTCATCTAACAGGTGTTTCTGCTTCCAATGTTCCACGTCATTGCCATTGAAAATTTTGAAAATAATATTCATCATAGTTGGAAGATGGAGCTTCATCAGAGTGAAGAAAATAGAGTGAAGGGGAAGCTGCAGTTCTGTAGTTAAGGGGAGGTAATGGCTAGGGGAGTGATCTACATTTAGAGAATAATAATACAAAGTCTAACTTCTGAATGAACAACCACAGTACCCAAGCAGTGGACTTACTAAGCAAACAGTATTTGGCTAAACATTCCTAATAACATTCATCGTAGTGGTCCTCTGGATAAGTATAAGTACAAATCCCCAAATTAATTAAATGATTACAATTCAATTACTTGATTATTACTATTATTGTTGCAGATGCAGGCTCATACTACAGTTTACTCAGTCATACTTAATATATATTATTATAATAGTATTATTATTATTATTATTATTACCAACATTGTCGACATATCAACCCTTGCTTGGGTGCATACATATGGGGGCCACCACAATTGCACTTCCATATATGCACTAATATGCCTAAGAACAATAATAGTTCATAGGAAAGCGCCAACTAAAATACAAAGTACAAGCAAAGAGAATCTAAACAGGTGTGAAGTTCATATTAAAGTGTTAAAGTTTGTTATACGTGGAGTCGGGTTCTAAAATGAATAAACCTAATAGGAGGTCACCAATAAATGAAAGTTGTCCCATGCTGACTGAAATTAAGTTAAACAAGCTAACACATGGTGTGGAAAGTAAAGGTAGTTGCAAATAAAGCCATTGCTAAGGTGGCAGATCCAGGTTCAATTTAGGGAGCGATAATGGTGGGAGAATGGGTACTTATGCTCTCTATATTCCAAATGAAGTTCAAAGTTAAAAGAACTCGAATAATTAAAGAGAAAGTTGTATTAAGGAGAGATAAACTGATATATAATTTAGTTATTATGTGTCGGAAGTGGAATTTTAAACTCGGATATGTTGGTGTAGGGATATTAATGCTTGATTACCTAAGTGTGTAATACTATTAAACTAGCTTAAATTGGAAGTTAATATCTGCCATAATTTAGTATCGAATTCTACTATTTCTGTAGTGAAAACCTCTGAGTGCTATTTGTGGGGATGATGCAAACGGGTCCCTAATACTATTTATATTTAGGGAAAGTAAACTTACCTTTGTGCTGGCAAGCTATTTATATCTCTTCCCTCAAGTTAAGTAATGGGTGTCGGGCCTCTAGTATGGAAAATTTCTCATTGATGCATAGATAGCACTTCCATTCTAAATAAATCTCATATCTTTATCTTTAAGCTCCCAAATATATTTACTTAATCCGGTCAAGTTAATCTTATTTTTATTTCATTTTTTGTTGCTCCTATGTATATCTTTTTACTAAACTATGTTGAGACTGAACCCTGGTAAATTACATCTTTTCTTTTACAAGTACTTCTAAGGGCGCAATTATCTTTATTTCTACAATCGCATAGGTTGTGCTGTGGGAGAGAATTACTTACTAATGGGTTGGTGTTAGGTGTATTATGATTCATAGGGTTATTATGGTTGTGAATGTTATCATTACTTGGTTTGGAGTGGTTATGGGCTGTTATTTGTATTCTTACTATTGTTGTTATTGCTATTATTGTTACTTCTATCTAAATAAAAAAATGTCTAGCTTTTTTAAATATTTATGGCGGAAATGATGCGAGCTAAGTTACGTGTGAGACTGTAACCTATCGTTATCATTTTACTATTTATAATTTCCGAATATCTGCTATTCTTTTCAAAGTATTTATTTATAATTTTAAGTATTGATTTAGCTAAGTCCGTTTTAATTTGCATAGTATATGGGAGTATAAGCCAATCAATATCTTTCGTTCTTTTTGTTATCTTGCCACAATTACGACACAATTTTATTGCTATTAGAGTTATTCGCGTTAATACCGCAATTGTTGGTGCTAGGACTGAGTTTCTGCTTATAATGTTTTGAGATATGGTTGCTGTCATCGTGATTAGTGATACTATTGGCATCATTCATGCTTCGCTTAGTTCTCATCGTTTTATTATTAGTTATATTTCTATTATTGCTGTTGTTCTACTTGGAGTTGCAAGTTTCATTCTTGTTAGTTCCATAAACTATAAGTTTCTGTGCTTTTCTATTTAATTCAGTCATATTTCTATATTCTTTATTATTGCTATTAATATTATCGATATTGACCTTATTCACTGTATTTTTATATGGGATGTATTTAATTTTACTTCTGTAACCTACTTCTTACTGTATTTATTTTATGTTTATTGAATAAGACCTCATTAGATAAGAAATTCTTTTACTTATGCTTTTTTTAAAAAAGCCTTTTTTATGGATTGTGGATGATTACTTTGATAGTTCATATATTTTAAGTTACAGTTAGGTTTCATGTAAGGTTCATGTAATCCCGTATTTAAATTACAGTTAACGCCTAGTTAGTTGATAGAATAGTTGATAGAATAGTTTTCATTCGCTATAGCGAGAGAAAGGCTGAGTCTATCGAAAAATTTGTACAAGCGTTCTTTAAGCAGTTCTAGGCGTCTGTTAGAGGTATTTCGAATTATAAAAAGTCTGTCTTTACGTTCTGAGTTCAAATTCCGCCGCGGTCGACTTTGCCTTTCATCCTTATTGGGTCGATAAATTAAGTACCAGTTGCATCCTGGGGTCGATCTAATCGACTGAAATCTTTCCCCAAAATTTCGGCCTTGTGCCTAGAGTAGAAAAGAATATCATTGTAACTTGTTTACAATAATGATTGATATAATAACTGTAGTTTACTTCGTCTAGTGGCAGAATTGAAAGTAAATGGAAATGATTCTTTGCGTTGCGAACAATATATCAATTAGCGGCAATATTTCAAATTTTAAGTGCAAGCACAATAATACTAAAGTGAACAAGAAAATAAGAATATTCCTGTTAATAGAGACATTCCTAATTGGCAGTTGTAACAGGGACAATTAAACAACTAAAATAACAGCAGTCAAGTAGCACATCGACAATATATTTGCAGATGTATGTTCATCGTGTAAACGTTTAGACTTCAATATGCTGAGGGAAAAAGACGGAAATGATTTGACAATAGCTCTATTGAGGATTACGTAAAGAAGTAAAATAGTAATAGTATTTTGATATATTACCTAGAAGACAAGGCAAATGGGAAATTAATTCGAAGACTGATATTCCTTTATGATAAGATTATAAATCTCAGCCCACACATAGAAAGACACCTTTAGTGAAATGTAGATCTTACTGTAATTGAAAATGTAAAAATCAGGAGTGAAAGAATTACTTGACGTTCGTTGCTATACCACGAGTAAGAATTTATATCAAAGGTGATATTTTGTTTGCGATGCAGTGATATCATTGGTGGAAGATAAAAAATTTGTCACCTTTTTGTATTTGAGTATATGTTTCGATGTTTACGTGCTTATATAAGTATTTGTGTGTGTGTGTGTGTGCACGCGTGCATGTGTACGCATGCATTTGTATATATACTGGTCTATGTATCTGTATCTGTATCTCTCTCTCGTTATGTCTGTCTCTCTGTCTGTCTGTCTCTCTCTCTCTCTCGCGATATATGTATGTATGCATGCTCTCTTCTGTTTTTAATTATTCAAATTCTGCCTTTGACGAAAGACCTTGTTTCACAGAGAAACACAAAGCTACATCGTTGGAATGTAGATAACAATATCAATGTCACATCTTAAACTTGAGAAATGATAGATTTTTACTGTTCCACTCAGAGATTGTACTTGTAACGTGCAAGTTCGTTGATTTCTGGTTAAGACCCTGGCTTATTCAGATTGTCACCTAGATATTTTACGTATATGTATATATGTATATCTGCATGTATGTATGCATATATACACACACACACACACACACACACACATATATATATATATATATATATATATATATATATATATATATATTTCATCATGTAACCTCGTGGGCATCGGTACCATTTTCCTCTTTCTCCGTTCTTCCATTCTCCGAACTTTCCATCTTTCCGACGAAGGGCTACGCCCGAAACGTCATACACTCTCTCTTTCCTTTCCTGAGCGTCCAATAATACTATCCATATCACGTCCTCACTTTGTTGTTTTTTGTTTTTTTTGTTA
>NC_142940.1:34628896-34643896 GCF_046866305.1 Octopus bimaculoides
ATGCTCGAAATGAGGAGTAGATGGACAGCCGACAACTGCTGAAGGGTCGTTGGTTATGTTACTCCTATTTTCCATTTGTTTCATTCGTTGTTTGCGTATTCAACTAATTTGCTTACGTATTTCATGTTGTTTACAGTTTGTTACATCCTGTACCCATATATTCACACACATATATATATATACATACATATATATATATATATATATATATATATATATATATATATATATATATATATATATATATGTGTGTGTGTGTGTGTGTGTGTGTGTGTGTCTGTGTGTGTGAGTGTGTGTATGTGTGTATGCGTGTGTGTGCGTGTGTGTGTGTGTGTTGTGTGTGCGTGTTTGTATGCATATATATACATATTATTTATATTATTATTTGAATGAACGCCACGCATCCATTTCCAAGTAAGTTTATCTATCTATCTAACTATCTATCTATCTATCTATCTATCTATCTATCTATCTATCTATCTATCTATCTCTCTCTCTCTCTCTCTCTCTCTCTCTCTCTCTCTCTCTCTATATATATATATATATATATATATATATATATATATATATATAATCATAAATATATAGGGATTAGCAGTATCCTGCTTCTCCAACATACTGAGAATTCAGAAATAGCAGCCAAAGAACTACTGATTCCAAAACTACAAATCTTTCACTAAATTGATAGCGATATTTATGGTACACACAGAACAAAAAACAGAAGAGAAGAGTAAAAAAGCAACTTGCCTTTAGTTAATTTAGTACGACGTTTCACGGTTAAGAGCATGAAATACCCCATTCCGATCTTCAGCTAAATATTCTAATAAATTTGCTAATGTCTAAATAACTCACGTTAATTTTGACCATGCGACATCAAGACCACGTGAGGCAGACATTAAGAAATTTATCGGCTAGTGAGTTTAAAATCTCTCACCCTAATGAATTCAATTCAGTGTGTATCACAAATATTTAGCTGAAGATCGGAATGGGGTATTTCATGCTCTTAACCGTGAAACGTCGTACTAAATTAACTAAAGGCAAGTTGTTTTTTTACTCTTCTCTTCTGTTTTTTGTTCTGTGTGTACCATAAATATCGCTATCAATTTAGAGAAAAATTTGTAGTTTTGGAATCAGTAGTTCTTTGGCTGCTATTTCTGAATTCTCAGTATGTTGGAGAAGCAGGATACTGCTAATCCCTATATATATTTATGATTATAAATGGTTTTACCGATAAGGTTTTTTTCATACTGAGCTACCCGGCAAAATTGTTAATTATTAATTTTATTACTAATTGACGATTCCCTGCCCTGTATATCTATATTTTTGTAATACCTCTAAGGTGAATAGCTAAAGCGCAATAAGTTCGTACGGGGCTTTTTTCTATGCGGGACTATTTGTGATACACACTGAATTGAATTCATTAGGGTGAGAGATTTTAAACTCACTGGCCGATAAATTTCTTAATGTCCGCCTCACGTGGTCTTGATGTCGCATGGTCAAAATTAACGTGAGTTATTTAGACATTAGCAAATTTATTAGAATATTTAGCTGAAGATCGGAATGGGGTATTTCATGCTCTTAACCGTGAAACGTCGTACTAAATTAACTAAAGGCAAGTTGTTTTTTTACTCTTCTCTTCTGTTTTTTGTTCTGTGTGTACCATAAATATCGCTATCAATTTAGAGAAAGATTTGTAGTTTTGGAATCAGTAGTTCTTTGGCTGCTATTTCTGAATTCTCAGTATGTTGGAGAAGCAGGATACTGCTAATCACTATATATATTTATGATTATAAATGGTTTTACCGATAAGGTATTTTCATACTGAGCTACCCGGCAAAATTGTTAATTATTAATTTTATTACTAATTGACGATTCCCTGCCCTGTATATCTATCTATCTATATATATATATATATACCAGGTAGCAATTGAAAATTGTTTTTTAATCTAAAGTCGATTCACCGTCAAATAAATTCTTTCCTAATCAAGAGGCTAGAAAATATTTGGCGTGAAATTCGTACGTTTCAAAAGTTCTTTGTTACTTTATTAAATGGATGGGATGAAAGTAGCTACCCTATCAATAACTTGAACAATCTAACTTGGCTTGGTTTCTGATGTTAAAAGATGTTTCCTGGGCTGCGAGTGCTTTTTTTTGCTGGTGATATTGATCAGTTTGACTTCTTTACTATGGATTATTACTTCTCTCATTCCTTTGAAAAGGAAATCTTCCTGTATGCGGATTGTTGTAGGATAATGCGTATAATAATGTTGGCCACATATGTATATGAAAATGTGTTCAACACAAATTCCTTTTTTCCTGAAAAATATTTGGCTTCTACTCATAACTTTCTGTCTATCTCGTTCACTTATACTGAGGAGCAATTGCGATGGCTTTATTTCTCATAGATTTCCAGCTTACAGGTAAAATATATCGATTTATTTATAACATGAATGGAATAAATAATCAACCAGTGATGTTACCTTCTTCTTTGGAAACTAAATGTAAAGGCTTTCACTTTTTTCTGTCCATGGCTTTAAACTGTCGGTCACTTTATTGACAATTTATTAGCAATCGATCAGAATATGAAATTGCTAGCGATGTATATAGCGTAATGATCTGAAAATTTGTCAAAGACTGTAACACCTTAGACTTGTAGCAACAAAGCAACCTGTTTTTAAAGTAGTATAAAAACATATAAATGGGTTCTTGGGCATCATGTAGGAAGAGCCACGAGAAAGATGGTGGAAAACAACGAATTGACTAATGAGGAGGCTAAATGCGGGTAGAAACTGTGTTTATTTTCTGTATACCCACGAGAATCAGATTGAGATTTTGATTGGTTCATTTCGATTTTCGATTATTTCTCTACAGGAACCTATTCTGTTAACCTAATATTTCGAGCTTTCGTAATATATGAATAGGAGCAAAACTTGGATAGCCTGAAAGAGTTTTATAAATGATGTTTTCTTTTGACAAATATTCTGTATTTTGAGAGTGTAAAAAGACATGTAATTATTTTTCAAGTAACAATTGTTTCAAACCTAGATGAAATGTGTTCCATCTGTGTTCATTTAGTCTTTGTTTATCTAGAATTACATTAACTGTTATGTTTAATTTTGGTCGGTTCGTTTTCGTCATCGCTGCAACTGAAATAATATGAGCTCCTCCAGGAACGGAAACCCTGCTCAATATCATCTCTTCAATTATGTTTTTTTTTCTCGCTCTGTGTTTGACCGTGAAGTAGTCAGTAGTACATCATTGTCATTGAAATCTATAGAGTAACAATACTACTTCTTTACAATCTTTTAAATCTCAAACTAACTGAAACTAGTTCTGAATTTTATGGACAACTTATGATGCAAAAATTCAACTCAATATGTATTAAATGAAATAAACGTGGTTTCAGGCAGAGATTTAATTCATAAAAATAACACCCTATTTATTTTTTATTGATAAAACAGACACATAATATAATAACTTATTTTCAACATGACGAATGCCATTTTGTATAAAACAAATTTTTATAAAACCCTTTAGCAGGTAGAAACCAGAATTTTTTCACAGATTCCACTTGTCGAAAGATAAGTTTCTATCACTAAATTTATGACTTTAGGTATTGAACAATTTTCACTCACTGCTTCCTTAGGAAATTTAAAATTTCTTTTTGCGTTACGTAGATTCAAATAACATCTAATTGATTGTGGCAGTTGATATCGTTCATCTTCTCTGCTGGCAAACAATAAAACGTATTTTCAAACCTTGATTCTCTGAAAATAAAAATTGGGAAGAAATGAATAGAATGTAGTCGGTAATATGCTATTTCAAATAATGCTACAAAGAGGGAATTGAAACATACAACCCTCGGACATGCTACTGCTACTGCGACTACAGCAACTTATAATTATAATAGTTTCAAATTTTGACACAAGACCTACAATTTCAGTTGTGTGTGCGTATGTGTGAGGGTGTGTTAGTCGGTTATATTGGATCCAGTACTTAATTGGCACTTTTTTTATCGACCCCGGAAAAATGATAAGCAAAGTTGTTCCCGGAAGGATTAAAATTCAAAGTCTTAAGAGTCTAAAGGAATACTGTAAGGCATTTTTTCCTGATGCTGTTACAATTTTTCCAGTCCAGCATCTTTAATAATTCTTTTTACTAGAGGTACAGAGGATGATATTTTGGGAAAATATGCTAGTCGATTATATTGATCTACAATGCTCCACGGGTACTTATTTTATTGACGTCAAAAGAATGAAACACAGAGCTGACCTCGACAGAATTTGAATTCAGAACGGAAAGCCAGAAGAATATTGATTTCAAATTTTGTCTGGCGCGCTAACAATTCTGCCAGCGCGCTGTCTTAATAATAATAATAATAATAATCCTTCCTACTATAGGCAAAAGGTGCGAAATTTGGGGAGTGGGCTTAATCGGTTACATCGACACCAGTACTCAACTGGTACTTATTTCATCGACTCCGAAAGGATGGTAGGTAAAGTCCACCCCGGTGGCATTCAGACTAAAGATGTAAAGACGGACGAAATGCTGCTAAGCATTTTGCCAGGCGCGCTAACGATTCTGCCAGCTCGTTGCCTTCATTATAATAATAACAACAACAACAACAACAACAACAACAACAATAATAATAATAATAATAATAATAATAATAATAATAATAATAATAATAATAATGGTGTCAAATTTTTCCACAAGGATATCCATTTTGGGGGAAGGAATGAATCGATTACATCGATCCCAGTGTTCAACTGGTGTTTATTTTATCGACCCCGAAAGGATGATAGTCGACCTCGGCGGAATTTAAACTCAGAACGTAAAAACGGACGAAATGCTGCTAAGCATTTTTCCCGGCGTGCTAAAGATTCTGCTAGTTCGCTGCCTTAATAGCAACAATTATTATTTCAAACTTTTGCCACAAGTGCGGCTTCGAGGATGGAGGGGTGAGTCGATTACATCGCCCCAGTGTTTAAATGATACTTATTTTATCGACCCCGAAAGGATGATAGGCAAAATTGACATCGGCGGAATTTGAACTCAGAACGTAGAGACGGACGAAATGCCACTAAGCATTTTGCCCGGCGTGCTAACCATTCTGCTAGCTCGCTGACTTAATAATAATAATGATTTCATTTATTTGCCACAAGGGCGAAGGATAACTGAGGCAATACAAAGATTTACATATAATAAAATGATAGAAAAAGGAAAGAAAGAGATTATTTATACACGGTATACACTGAAGAAATGACATATATATAGCATACAAAGGTTTTTTTTTAAATGGCTGGGAGGATGATAGAGATGTGGCCCTCCTAATACAGGAAGGTCTCTAGGGATAATTGAAGAGCCCCCCCCCCTACTTCCTTCTCTCCGACTCACAGGTCTACACTTAGAGCGATACCATCTACTGTTGCCATTTTCATAACTTTCACCCAACTTTCACTAAACTCACTCAATGACAGCACTTCCCCCTTCACTCTCAGTTTCCTTTTCAAGTGAAACTTGAAGTCAATGAGTGCTCTACCAAAGAGGAATGGATCTGTCTTCATGCCTTTCATCCTTGTCCACCAAACAAATTTTTTCGCTACAGCCACCAGGCAAAGGAAAAATGTCTTGCCTGCCAAATTGAAGGAAGGCGGCCGTGCGATCATCTCTACAGACGGCCTACAGACGAATCCGTCTCACATGCGACAGCAGCTGTTCAATATAACTCCACGAGTCAGTAATGCCCGGACACTGAGCGAGGGGGTGCAGAACGATTTCATAACTCTGCACACGCCTCGGACAAACACGTCTGACGGTACATACATGCCTTTAAAGTTTATCTCAGTAGCGACTCCCCGGTAGCACAGCCAAGCCAAGAACATCTAGATATTATCCATGATAGTTCCGGATCGGAAAGTCCTCCGGAACAGACTAGCCAGTTCGTTCTCGTAGGCGCACAGAGTCTCTTTGAGGTCGTCGTCGTACTTCCCCGCCAATAATCCTCTATAAATTTCTAAATCAGAACATCCACCGATCCTATTGCCGGACTGGTAGAGGGCTGTGAGCACCTGACGACATTATAGGTGCCAGATGTCCAGTCTCGGTATTTTCATCACCAAGGGCTGTAGCTCCGGCAAGGAGACGAGCTGCCTGACAGATGGAGCCCACACACGCTAATAGTCCAAAATCGTTTCAGATGGCGTAAGCTAAGAGCGTGTCTGCTCATTAGGAGCCATGGCATACCTAATCCACCACTAGAGGAGGCTAGCAAAAGACTGACCGCCTGACCATAGTAATAATAATAATAATAATAATAATAATAATAATAATAATAATAATAATAATAATAATAAGATGGGCTACAGCAAATGTTCTGCTTGATACCACAGATTTGCTTGTCATTTGCTTGACCTTAACCAGTTGAGCATGTCCCTTGGTGGCTGACGATATGTGCATCTCTGATCATGAGCAGAAGTAGTGGGGGAGCATCATAGCCATGTGTTGAGAGGAATTCTTTGGGGGTTTGAATAATTCACCTTTGGAAACATGGGTGTTTTGCACAACATCGTTAAACAAACCTTATTCAGGGAACTTTTGAGCGGGATGGGCTACTCGACCTGAAGAAAATTCTAACTGGGCCCACATGCGAGGTCATGCGCTGTTTATCTTGATATGAGATCACCATGTCGCGTACATATGGTTGTGATGCATGTGCCTGGTGTACCCTTATCAGACGGGTAGTCATGATGGGTATAATGGGCTTCGTATATTTTACCCCAGTGTCACTTTGATGGCATGCACTGCTCTCTCACTCAATTATAATAATAATAATAATAATAATAATAATAATAATAATAATAATAATAATAATAATAATAATAATAATAATAATAACAGATACCTTCCTGAAAAGTTATATGATTGGATCTTAAAACTTGTCTTAAAGCATGAAAACAAAAAAGCATCATACTCAGTAACAAAACAGGTAAAAAATATTTAAATGAATTCTAAAACAATAAATCCCAGAATTAGACGTACTGGAAACAAACGTGTGAAAACCCGTGTTAAAACTGCTGCCTTAGATATTCTTACTGATAAATGGCAAGAAAAACCTCTTAATGGCAAATACCCAAAGAGAGCTCATAATGCCGATGTTGACAAAGCCTTTACCCATGAATGGTTAGTGTCTTCTGTCTTAAAATCAGCGACAGAAGGATTTAACATAGCAGCCCAAGATCAGTGCCTGCTTACAAGGAGCTACCAGGCCACAATATTAAAGAACGGCAGTAGCCCAAGATGTCGTGTATATCAACAACAAAATGAAGCCATTGATCATGTTGTTTCCATGTGCAGTCTTCTTGCGCCTACAGAGTATCTCAACAGGCATGATAGAGCAGCACAATATATTTACTGGGTAATTTGCCAAAACCTGGACCTTCCTCATGATAAAAACTGGTGGGAACACAAACCACCTCTAGTGCTTGGAAATGATCACATCGCACTCCTCTGGAGCTTCACCATTCAAACTGACAGAAAGATAGATGCAAATAGGCCAGACATTATATTGAAAGACTTCAGACAAAAATCATGCCTCCTCATTGATATGACTGTCTCAATCGACACAAATATATCTGTCAAGACCTACCAAAAACTGAGCAAGTATAAAGATCTTGAAATAGAAATTGGCAGAAATTCAAAAGATAGTGCTCATGGGAATTGCCCGTATCCTACGTAAAATACTGTCTATGTAATCTCAAATTTTAAAATAAACTCATAATTTTCTTACGTTTTCTTAAACATTCTCTATAACAATGCTATGTGCAAAACGAAATATATGACATCCTAGGCATAACACCTACATGCACTTCTAACTTGTTGTCTCTTGAATTCTCTGGGTGAGACTTGGACCCAACCTGTACAAATACAAAGCAAAAGTCAAACATATAATTATTATTATAATAATAATAATAATAATAATAATAATAATAATAATAATGATGATGATGATGATGATGATGATGATGACGATGATGATGATGATGATGATGACGATGATGATGACGATGATGATGATGATGATGATAAGGCCAATAATAATTTACACTGGACAATATGTCGGCATTATAAAATCAAAACCACTGACAGATGGTATAAACACCATCCTGAAGATGTGACTGAGGGAGAAAATGCATCGATTCTCTGGGACTTCCCCGTACATACCGACAAGACTATAAAAGCTAATAAACCGGATATTATTATAAAAGATCAGACAAAGAAGATGTGTTTATTAATTGACATGAGTATTCCTTGCAATCATATCATAGCGGCGAAAGAATTTGACAAGATCAATAAATATAAAGACTTGCTAATAGAAATTGAAAAAATGTGGCATCTCAAGGCGACTACCGTACCAGTGATTGTATTATCTCTAGGAATGATAAAAAGGGTACTGAAACCTATTTGAAAATGATACCAAGATTACTATCCCTACAGGAAGTGCAAAAAATCGTGTTAACTGGAAGGGCTCATGTACTGAGAAGAGCATTATCGCTGTGAAAACAACATCCATTCTTGAATTTATTTATTTATTATTTTTTTAATACATATTTTACCTGTGAATTTGCGTGTGTAAACTGGGAATGCAGACAATGAGCTTCTCTGCCTTATGTGTACGGAAACCACTCGGCGAGAAACGGAGGAAAACATAATGATAATAATAATAGAGAAGACGAAGAGCGTGATGCGATTGTAATAGATATTTTATTGGTTGAATGATATTTCGACAGTAAGTCTTTGTCGATTTTAAAATAAGAAGTGATAAAAATTCAAAATTATAGAAATTTAACTTTAAAGTATAAATTATAGCAACCAGCGCCCACACGTTGATGGAATGACATCATCAGTTTTTAAGCTTCAAATTTATAACAGGCGAAAGGAAAAAGAGAGAAAAAAGATTAAAAAAAAAAGGAAAAAAAGGAAAGGAAAAAGAATAATAATACTTAATCAGACTGTTTTGTATAAATTTGATGATTTTTTCCTGTCATTTTATTCATTCCCCCAGGGCGTGATGTTGATAACCCGCAAACATATTTGAGAAGTGATAGTGAAGGAGATTCAGAATTTTTTCTGAGAATATGCACTTTCAAGTCTTTTTCAAAATTGCAGTCGTTTGAAAGAAAGTGTTCGGCAAGTTCTATCGAACTACTGTTATTGTACCTGACGTCAAATCTATGCCCATTGAATCTTTTGTTTAATTGTTCTGTTGTACAACCAACACAAATCAAGTTGCGTTTCGTGCATTCTGTCGGGTACACCAAATGGGAATTTCTACGAGTTCCACCTTCTGTATAAATCATAACATCTCTGCTATGATTCCTGATGGAATTCATTTGACTCATGTTGCTGCACAATGAACAGTGCTTACCTCTCTTGCGGCTGCTTTTCAAGGTACAACGTGCAGATACTACAATGTTCGTTTTCTTGGAATCAGATATAGAGGTCAATAATTCTCTTATATTTTTATTTCGTCTAAAGGCTCTAATAGGCGGCTGAGGAAATATATGTTTGAAACGAGGATTATTTTTCGCCACATGCTGGTAACTTTCATGCAACACTTTTGAAATGCTAGTGAATCACTAAAAAAATTGTAATCTATTGAATTGTGTTTGTAAGAATTATGCATGAAGTTTTGCCTTTCTTTGCTAACCTTATCTATCTCAGTTGTTATTTCCTTTAATCGTGATTCAATGTAACCACGTTTGACATAATGATGTACAAACGCCGTTGCACGTTTCCAGGAAACCCCTATGTCAGTACAAATCCTCAAAAATTGGGATTTGGGATTTGACCGAATTATATGATGTGGATGATCGGAGCGGCGGTGGAGGTAAATGTGGGATGACGTGGGCTTGCAAAATAACTCTGTCACTATTCTGCCTCCAGAAATCTTAACTTTTGTGTCCGAAAATTCAACGCTAGTTTTTGAAAAACTAGACGTTAACTTTATGTTGCACTTAAAGCCGTAGCTTTTAGTATAACTGTCACAGAAATGCAAAAAGTCAATTAAACTATCCTGTGATCCTTCCTAGTCTAAAAGGAAGTCATCAGTGAACCGTAACCGGAGTATTGGTTCATGACCGTGAAGGGATTTGAATGTCTTCAGTAACTGTGTCTCGAATTTCATCATGAAGACATTAGCAAAATTAACTGCCATGGGTTACCCATGGCTCAACCCTTCGTCCGGTGGTAAATCTTTGTCTAAACTTCAGAGTAACACAAACCTCAATAATCTACAGAGAAAATTTGATGGAATACTTTTGTTTGACCGCTTTTCGAAGGCATCCATGCATGCTTCTATCCCTTCATCGTGGTCAATCTTGGGATATATGGAAGAAACATTCATGGTTACCAAAAAACAGTTCTCGACACGTCCTCAGTACAAGTCTCAGTCTAATATTTGCGACGCGACCAATGCGGAAGGCCGACCGTTTGTCGCGACCGTGCGGCGAGCGTGAGTGCGCCGCCTTGGACATGCCGAGCGGGCGCCGGCGGCGAGGGGTAGCTGCGGAACGCCGTTTTTCGGCTCGACGCCTGGGTGCTATCTGCGATCGTGTCTTCGGTTGCATGTATTAGCTCTAGAATTGCCACAGTTATCCATTCTCCTCACGGTAAGAGTAAGAGAGAGGGAGAGAGAGAGAGAAAGAGAGAGAAAGCGGGAGTCAGAAAAAGATTGAGCAGATAAAGACGATGCGAAGAAAGTTAGTTTATAATAGAGAGAGAGAATGAGAGAGATAAAAAAAAAGAAAAATATTGACAGATTCTATCCGAGAATTGATTTATTTGTAGTTCTTATATTTTACATATTTCAAATAAAAATCTTTATTTTAGTTTACCGACCAGTCTTTATATATGGTAATTAACAATTATCTCAATGTGCCATAAATCCTACCTATAATCGAAGACACGCAGTTTCATTTGTTTGTTTTCTTAGTCTTCGTAGTGATGTACGCTAGAGTTACAAAATAGTGAAAATATATTTTTAAGAGAAAAGTTAACATGTGAAATGATTAATGAGTTTTCACTTCAGTACAATGGTGAGAAAAGATTTCTATATAAGCTTGGAAAAAAAAAATATGGTTATTGGTGAAAGAATATAAAAATACGCATTTGTAAAGTAGATAAATTCTTTTCTTTAATCCAAGCATTAGGAAAGACTGAAATTTATCAACCTTTACAAATATTGTGATTTACATTCATATCTTACGAATTTAAGTAAATGTACCCCTGTGTGTGTACATACATACATACATACATAGACAGACAGACAGATAAATAATAATAATAATAATAATAATAATAATAATAATAATAATAATAATAATAATAATAATAATAATAATAATAATAATAATAATAATAATAATATTAATAATAATAATAATAATAATAATAATAATAATAGTAACCAGATATAGTTATGAAAGATCATAAAGAAAAAAATGCTTTCTAATTGATGTATCAATACCAGCAGATGACAACGTTTCTCGAAAAGAAATGGAAAAACTTTCAAAGTACAAAGACCTGGAAATAGAGGTAACTCAAATGTGGAATCTAAAAACAAAAACAATTCCTATCATAGTAGGTGCCTTAGGTATAATAAAAACATATTCAGACAAATACACAACAAAAACATATATAACAAATATATATAACATACAGAAAATTGCACTACTGGGCACTGCACACATCCTACGCAAAACACTTTCAATACAGTAACCATAAGAGCACCACAGCAAACCATAGCACATACCCAAGGCGCACAGAGCTGCGCTCGGTAGTGAAGTGAAAGCACGTTATAAAAATAAAATTACTGAACAATAATAATAATAATAATAATAATGATAATAATAATGATAATAATAATAATAATAATAATGATAATAATAATAATGATAATAATAATAATAATAATAATGATAATAATAATAATTATAATAATAATAATAATAATAATAATAATAATAATAATAATAATAATAATAATAATAATGATAATAAGAAAACGAGAAAGCAACCATACTCTGGGATATGCCAATACACACAGATAGAGAAATTAAGGCAAATAGACCAGATATAGTTGTCAAAGATCATGAAGAAAAAAAATGCTTTCTAATTGATGTATCAATACCAGCAGATGACAACGTTTCTCTAAAAGAAATGGAAGAACTTTCAAAATACAAAGACCTGGAAATAGAGATAACTCGAATGTGGAATCTAAAAACAGAAACAATTCCTATCATAGTAGGTGCCTTAGGTATAATAAAAAAATATTCAGACAAATACATAACAAAAATACCAGGACTTACAAATATATATAACATACAGAAAATTGCACTACTGGGTACTGCACACATTCTACGCAAAACACTTTCAATACAGTAAACATAAGAGCACCACAACAAACCACAGCACATACCCAAGGCGCACAGAGCTGCGCTCGGTAGTGAAGTGAAAGTACGTTATAAAAATAAAACTACTGAACAACAATAATAATAATAATAATAATAATAATAATAATAATGATAATAATAATAATAATAATAATAATGATAATTGACATGAGTATTCCCTGTGATCATAATATAGCGGCGAAAGAATTTGACAAGATCAGTAAATATAAAGACTTGCTAATAGAAATTGACAAAATGTGGCACCTCAAGGCGACTACCATACCAGTGATTGTAGGATCTCTAGGAATGATAAAAAAAGGTACTGAAATCTATTTGAAAATGATACCAGGCTTACCATCTCTACAGGAGGTGCAAAAAATCGTGCTAACTGGAACGACTCATGTACTAAGAAGAGCATTATCGCTGTGAAAACAACATCCATTCATGATTTTTTTTTTCTTAAATACATGTTTTACCTATGAATTTGCGTGTGTAAATTGGGAATGCATACAACGTTTCTCTGCCCTAGGTGTACGGAAAACACTCGGCGAGAAATGGGAAAAAATTTGAAGAAAGAAGAAATAAAAAAACATAATGATAATAATAATAATAATAATAATAATAACTACTAAAAACAGTTAAAGAACAGGTGATGAAGCGCGTTATAGGAGAAAATGATAAGAATGAAATAGAATGAGACCACGTCAGGTAGGTCGAAGAAAAATCTTTTCATGGCCAATTTCGAAGAGCCAGTGAAGAGGTATGTGGAACAAAATCCTGGGCTTGGTTAAAAAAGGGGCAATTAAATAAAGAAACAGAGAGCCTAATTTTAGCAGCCCAAAGATCAAGTGATAAAAGCAAACAACTTGAGAAAAATATATATGGAGAGAATGTGTTAGAAAAATGTAGAACCTGTATATATATATATATATATATATATATATATATATATATATATATATATATATATATATACATATATTTTAAATCAGTGGCACTGAACCCGGTACCAAGTGATTATGAAGCAAGCTTCTTAGCACGCAACCACTCCTGCGCTTATATATATATATATATATATATATATATATATATATATATATATATATATATATATAAATATATATATATATATATATATATATATATATATATATATATATATATATATATATATATATATATATATATATATATATATATATATATATATATATATATAAGCGCAGGAGTGGTTGCGTGCTAAGAAGCTTGCTTCATAATCACTTGGTTCCGGGTTCAGTGCCACTGTGTGTCACCTTGGGCAAGTGTCTTCTACTATAGCCTCCGGCCAATCACAACCTTCTGATTGAATTTCGTAAACGGAAACTGAAAGAAGCCCGTCTTATATATATATATATATGTGTGTGTGTGTGTGTGTGTGTGCGCGCGCGGTTGTATGCGTGTGTCTTTACTTTGCGTCTGTGTTTGTCCTCCCTTCACCACTTGACACTCGGTATTGGTGTGTTTACATCCTTGTTACTTAGCGGTTCGGTAAAAGAGCCCCATAGAATAAGTACTAGGCTTAAGAAATAAGTCCTATGTTCGATTGCTTCCATTAAGAAAAAAAAAAACCCTTCTAAGTGATGGTCCAGCATGGCTGCAATCAAATGACTGAATCAAGTACAAGAATAAAAGAATATATATATTATGTGGTAAGGCCAGTTTCATAAATGACAAAATAAATTAGTTTGATCAGGAAAACCTGGGTAGCTGCATTTAACAAGGTTTGTACTTTTTATTATAACATTATTTATGTATGTGTACGCTCACGTGTGTATGTGCGCACGTGCATGTATGTGCGTGCCTGCGTGTGTTTTTTTTGTGTATGTATGCATGTGTATGTGTGTGTGCGTGTGTGTGAATATGTGTGCGTGTGTATGAGTTGTGTGTAAACAAACATATAGATTTGATATATGTAAACTCTCTTTCGATACGCACACTCACAGCCACACAGATATATGGGTATTATTTGATCCTTTCACCTGCACGATTTTCACAAAGAAAAAAAAAACATGGATTTTTTTAGTGAAATCAAGTACACTGACCTCCTAATATGGTGTAAATCCCTTATTTTTGTTCGGAAAAAGGGAGGGACCGCCCCCCCCCAAAAAAAAACCTGGAATCATTGGAAATTTTTTTTCGTTGAATGAATTCCGGTGACCTCCTATAATGTTTCAAAACCCTTTATGGGGTCCGGAAAATGGGGTGAGATGGAAGCCTCGGAAACCGGACCCTCCCCAACATCCCGGAATCAGTGGAAAATTTTTTTTCCGTTAAATCAAATAAATGAATTTCGGTGACCTCCCAATATGTTACAAAACCGTTTTGGAGGTTCAGGAAACGAGGTGGGGTGAGGTGGAAGCCTCACAAATTTTACCCACTGCCAACATTTTACAGAAATACACTTTCCAGAGTCTGAATTACATGGTTCGTTATTAAATATATAGTAGAGAATGTGACATTTATACTGTGTATATTTGGTATACACACACACACACACACACACACA
>NC_142940.1:34651396-34731396 GCF_046866305.1 Octopus bimaculoides
AAATGTAACAATGAAGCTGTGATGTTCAGTTAAAAGGCTTTTTATTTCTTCCTATTTATGATTTTGTCGGTAATTTTGATGTAAACAATATTAAAGACGGTTCTTGTCCTCAATAAAACAAGTTTGTTTGAAGGTTAGCAAAATATTAGAAGAATTAAATATCTGTTGAACACTTAGTCTATTTGCTAGAAGTAGCTAAATAATCGTTGCTGGAACGCCCCTTATCGTAGTTGTGCTTGATCGTAGCTAACTCAGGAATAAACAACATTAACAACAGAATGAAAATAACAGTGACAGCAGCAGCAGCAACATTAACAATAATGAAACAATACTGATATCAATCCAGGAGAATGGCTATTGAAAACATCCAGATTAAATTCAAATATAACAGTTTAATATTTTCTTGATGTTATCGCTAATACAGGAAACTATGGTTTTTGTCTTTTCAAGAAAGTTAGACTACAAATCACGTCAAAGAACCCTAGTAGTTATATTCTTCAGAATGTGGACAAACCTTTCACACTAGGCAAAACATCTACTCCTGTCTCCAAGCTAACATGTATCTGGTTCCAATACATAATCTCATGCATATTAATCATATCAAAAGAATCAGCCTTAGCTATTTTTTGCAATCGACCCTAGGCTAAGATAAAAGATATTTGCCCAAGATCCCATGTTGTGGAATCGAACCCGTTAAGCGATCTTCTTAACCCTTCGATCATGTTGCTTTCATGTTGAAATAAAAAGTTGTATATTGTAGAAAAGCAAATGGCACGCACTTCTTTTCTTTTTTCTTTTTCAATGACTGGAATCGTTGGCACTCCGTCGCTTACGACGTCGAAAGTTCCAGTTGATCCGATCAACGGAACAGCCTGCTCGTGAAATTAACGTGCAAGTGGCTGAGCACTCTACAGACACGTGTACCCTTAACGTAGTTCTCGGGGATATTCAGCGTGACACAGTGTGACAAAGCTGACCTTTTGAATTACAGGCACAACAGAAACAGGAAATAAGAGTGAGGGAAAGTTGTGGTGAAAGAGTACAGCAGGGTTCGCCACCATCCCCTGCCGGAGCCTCGTGGAGCTTTAGGTGTTTTCGCTCAATAAACACGCACAACGCCCGGACTGGGAATCGAAACCGCGATCCTATGACTGCGAGTCCGCTGCCCTAACCACTGGGCCATTGCACCTCCACAATGACTGGAGTAGTATATTCTTAATTGTGATGACGACGACAATGGCGGTGATAATGATGACGACGAGGATTTCAACATCAAATTAGCTCAAATTGAGAAAACTTATGATCAAAGCATTCCAGAAATCAGCATGCCATCTTTTTTTTATTTATATATAATTGTCCAATGAGTTCTTTATATTAGCATAAGAGTGAAAAAGAGTGATTTGAGGTAGATTTGGCTGTTAATTCTAGCTGGTCGAGTTACTACGTAGATACTCCCTCGTTGATACTCGAAAAGTAGAGGAGGTGGGTATCGAGAAAATGCAACAACTATATATTATGGAATGAATTTACTGCTGTTGTTATTTTACCCCAGGTCAGCCATGATCGATCATCAGAGTTCCGTCCGAACACGTCCTAGCTATGACTACCTTGTTTTTTATTCGTACGGTCATTTACCAATTATTCCCGAAGGCGTTGGAGTGTGATTTGGGAGAAATTTGACTTCTATTTCTAACAAGTCGATCGAGCACTCAGAACTATCTCAGGTGAATTTCCTGTGATATGTGACAGATGACTGCGGTAGTTAGCATTCAGTTAAGACAAGATATATATTATTGCTTATACTTTACAGTTGATTTCAGCTGTTGTATGAACATGTTAAAATATTACAGGAATATATATGCTCAGTTTTCAGAGAGTGTGTGACTGTTATTACAAAATAAATAGTAAATATAGCTGGAAGAATTATAAATGAATCTATCCATTCACTCGATGAAAGATTCTGTCGAATGCAGAAAAGATTCTTCTCTGATTCCTAAATTGGATCATAATATTGATTTCAGATTTTGGAACAAGACCAGGAATTTCGGGGCGGGAGGTAAGTTGATTACAAGACCTTAGTATACAGATGGTACTTATTTAATCGACCTCGAAAGGATATAAAGCAAAGTCGACCTCGGTCGAAATGCTGCCCGGCGTGCTAACGATTCTGCTAGCTCACCGGCTGACTCGTGTTACTTATTATTTTGTGTAAAAAAAATTAAGAAAAATAACTGAAGCAGTTTTGTTTTATTTTATTTATCCAATTTCAGAATGCCAACAATACATTTTTAGTAATTTACAGACACTGACTAAAAAAAAAAAAAGAAAAGAAGGAAAGCATACCATAAATGGTTCCATTTTTCTAACAATACATTTGTCTCTTAACTTTCTAATACGAACATTTCTAAGTATTTCATCTTCAAATTTTCTTTCTATAGGCATCAGATAGTATTCAGACATTTTACCTAATTTAATACTACGTACAGTTTTCATTTTCATGATATTGAAATGTATTTTGTCATCTTTATTTTACTGTAGCTGGAAAATAGCTTTCAAAATTGCAATTCCACTTGAGACACTAAATGACTAGAAATACAAAGAAAACAAAAGAATAGCCAGTATGTCTTCACCCTTTCAACAATATTTCACATCCTAAGTCAGCGTGTTGGCAGAAACGTTAGCAAGCCGGGCGCAATGCTTTGTGGTATTTCGTCTGTATTTACGTTCTGAGTTCAAATTTCGCCGAGGTCGACTTTGCCTTTCATCCTTTCGGGGTCAATAAATTAAGTACCAGTTGCGTACTGGGGTCGATATAATCGACTTCTCCCCACTCCCCCACCAAATTTCGGGCATTGGCCTGGAGTAGAAAAGAATATTTCGCATCTTGTCTTTCTAATACGAACATTTCTATGGTTTTTCATTTTTATTTTCTTGTATAAAAATCTAAAACATTCAGAGAATCTCTCCAGTTTAATACAGGCGGCATACTATTTACATTTTAACCTGAACACCAATGTGGTATACAAATTTCAATTTGACTTGAGGATTGTCATTATTATTATTATTAATTATTAATATTATTGTTGTTGTTGTTCAAGCATACCGGGCGAAATGCTTAGCAGTATTTCGTCTCTGTGAATTATTGTGAATACTGCTGTGTTACTCTGAAAACTGTGAATTACTGTAAGTTGTATCTGTGAATAATTGTGATTTTTGTGGAATTTATTGCTGTTACGTTTCACGCGAGCTGCTGCATTTTTCTCCCCCAGCTGTGGTGAGTGGTAGTTTCTCCAGTATGGAGAGCTACGCCAGGGCCACTGCGGCGAAGAAGCCAGTGCCGCTAGAAACCAAGTTGATCGAGCTAGATATGGAGGAGGTGAGCAGAAGCAGGAATTTGATAGAGGGAGACTCATACAAATTGTCCCCCCACCCAAAAGAGACCAAGGAAGACAAAATTCTGAGGACAGTCGTGTATCGTACACAGGCTGTCGAGATCAGTAAAATTGAAATGGCGACCGAAGAGGAAGTCGAGGAGTGCTTGGAGGAAACTGTGAATGAAGCCACGTACATCAGCAGAGGAAGAAAGTTCGGTACGGGAGAGATGAGGGTTGCCACCATAAAAGAGGCAACAAAACATGCGATTAACATTTTAAAGAGTCAAAAAATAGCACTACTACCAAATTATAGAGGGAAAAGTGTGAGAATACGTATTCCGAGAGTGCTACCAGAAATTAAACCGGAGTGGTTAGTTGCAACAGTTCTGGCTGCAACCAAGGAGGATCCGGAATTGGGACCAGTGGCGGAAACAAAAGTGCGCAACTGGTGGGGATTTGATCTCGAAATGTGACTTTTTGCCACTTTCGAAGACATAGAAAGAATTCCCTACCAGATAGAAGTGGAGGATGAGAGAACGTTAAATATTGTAGTCGAGGGAAGAAAACCAAATTGGTACATCTGCGGTGAGAGAGATCATATGAAGACCAAATGCCCCCTATATGAGTTCACACAGCCACAGCAAGAGAAAACATAAGCAGAGGAGGAAAACATTATAAACCACACTGAGGAAATGAAAGAGAGACGGAAGTGTGAAACAGAGGAAACAAAGAAGAACGAAAATGGGGCTACTAACCCTAAAAAGCGAAAGAAAAATAAGTTAAAGCAACGGTCAACAGAAAACAAAAAAGAGATAGGAAAGCCAGAAACTAATAATGTACAAGAAGAGGAGGAGAGAACGGATAAAGATGTTAAATACAAGGGGTTTTGATAAAATACGAGAAGAACGAGCAGATGGACAGAAAAATCGCGAAGCTGGAGGAAATAATAAGAGTGATTATGCCGGAAACCTGTGCTGAGAAATGCATTTTGATACATGAGGAAAACTAATGGGAGTACATAAAAGAACTTGGTGAAAATATAACAACGAAACGGGTTTCGTTGGTGGAGACACCACCCGCTAGAACTGATTATTTGCAGTTGATAAGGACGGAAGTAACAGTGGTTAATGGGATAAAAGTAACGCGAGTGTTTCAATTTTTATAGTTGCAAAACCGTTAAAATGTGTACATGATGTTTAACGTAAAAGTGAAAAACTGGATAAATGTAACCACCCGACTTCGGGGGTCGAGTTGACATTGCGCCTCATTTTTTCATTCCTGCATATTATCATTTTATTTTAATTTTTCTTCTACTATTATCATTCGCTTTCGTAATTTTTAGTTCCCCGATTTTATGTTTGTTGTGTTTTGTACTGTCTTTATGTTTTGTGATATCTTAAAAATTCTTTGTATAGCCTTTTTTGGGTAAAAAGAAATCGGTATTTCGTCTGCCGTTACGTTCTAAGTTCAAATTCCGCCGAGGTCGACTTTGTCTTTCATCCTTTCGGGGTCGATTAGATAAGTACCAGTTGCGTACTGGGTTCGATCTGATCGACTGGCCCCCTCCCCCGAAATTTCAGGCCTTGTGCTTATAATAGAAAGGATTGTTGTTATTATTATTATTATTGTTCAGTAGTTTTATTTTTATAACGTGCTTTCACTTCACTACCGAGCGCAGCTCTGTGCGCCTTGGGTATGTGTTGTGGTTTGCTGTGGTGCTCTTATGTTTACTGTATTGAAAGTGTTTTGCGTAGAATGTGTGCAGTACCCAGTAGTGCAATTTTCTCTATGTTATATATATTTGTAACTCCTGGTGTTTTTGTTATGTATTTGTCTGAATATTTTTTTATTATACCTAAGGCACCTACTATGATAGGAATTGTTTCTGTTTTTAGATTCCACATTCGAGTTATCTCTATTTCCAGGTCTTTGTATTTTGAAAGTTTTTCCATTTCTTTTAGAGAAACGTTGTCATCTGCTGGTATTGATACATCAATTAGAAAGCATTTTTTTTCTTCATGATCTTTGACAACTATATCTGGTCTATTTGCCTTAATTTCTCTATCTGTGTGTATTGGCATATCCCAGAGTATGGTTGCTTTCTCGTTTTCTGTGACCTTTTCTGGCGTGTGTTTATACCATCTTTTTTCTGTTGTTATTCCATAGTGTTGGCATAGCTTCCAGTGTATATAGGTCCCAGCTCTATCGTGTCTGTGAATATATTCCTTCTTAGCCAGGACTGGGCAGCCAGAGATAATATGATTTATTGTTTCTTGTCCATCTCCACATATTCTACAGTTACTTGTTATATTTCTTTTCATTATGTGTTTTTAGTAATTTCTGGTGGGGAGGCTCTGGTCTTGTGCAGCAATTAAAAATCCTTCTGTCTCTGCTTTGAGTCCTGAGCTTCTCAGCCATTGCTGGGATTTTCCTCTGTCTATTTCCTTCGCATTTAGTTTAGCCCAATATTTACCATGTAGGGGCTTTTCTTGCCATCGTTTTATCATGGTCCGTTGCTGTTGTAGTTTTAGTTTGGATTTCATTTGTTTTATAGCTTTTGTTGTTTCTTCTTCTTCTTCTTCTTCTTCTTCTTCTTCTTCTTCTTCTTCTTCTTCTTCTTCTTCTTCTTCTTCTTCTTCTTCTTCTTCTTCTTCTTCTTCTTCTTCTTCTTCTTCTTCTTCTTCTTCTTCTTCTTCGTATTTGTTAGGTAGATTGATTTCTTGTTTGTATTTGTCAGCTTCCTTAAATACTGAAAACAGTTTTTTGTTTTGCTCGTGTTTTGTGGCTATTTGTATTAGTTTCCCTTGCTTCTGGAGTAGGTATTTTTGCAGTCCTATGGTGGTTATTTTATAATAGTTTTCTAGCTGTATAAGACCCCTGCCACCTTCTGTGCGTTGTATATATAGCCTTTCTATGTCAGATTTTGGGTGGTGCATCCTATATCCTGTCATTATTTTTCTTGTTTTCCTGTTTATTTTACATAGTTTGTCTAGTGTCCAGTTAAGGATGTTGTAGCTGTAGCTTATAACTGGGACAGCTAAAGTGTTGATACCCATTATCTTGTTTTTAGCATTGAGCTCTGTTTTTAGTATTGATCTAACTCGTCTATAGTACTCTTTCTTTATTTTTTCTTTCATTTGTGTATGTTGTATCCTATCTAGTTCATTGACTCCTAAATACTTATATGGTTGGCTTTCGTCTAGTTCTCTTATTTCATTGGCTTTATCTAGTGTTATATTGCTACTTTTAACTAATTTTCCTCTTTTCAGGGTTGCTTTGGCACATTTTTCTAATCCGAATTTCATATCTATTTCCTTGGTAAAGCCGTGTACTGTCTGTAGTAGTGTTTCTAGCTCTTTGTCGTTTTTTGCATATAATTTTAGGTCATCCATATATAGAAGGTGGCTGACTGTTTTTCCGTAGCATTTGTAACCGCATCCAGTTCTATTTAGCAATTCAGTTAAAGGTGTGAGTGCCAGATCATCATTATTATTTCGAGGTCGACGTTCCCTTTCACCATTTCGGTGTCAATAGAATAAGTACCTGCTGAGCACTGGGGTCGATGTAATCGACCAACCTCCTCTACCGTGTTCAGGCCTTGTGCTTATATTAGAAAGGATCATTATTATTGTTATTATTATTATTATTATTATTATTATTATTATTATTATTATTATTATTATTATTATTATTATTATTATTATTATTATTATTATTATTATTATCTATATATTAATACGCTTGTATCGTCGGTGTTTGTTACGTTCAGGGAGATAAGTCAGGATTAAATTCGAGTTATTTCTCTTGGCTTGTAGACTGGCATTGCTGCGACGCTCTTGAAAGGTGGTAAAACTCTTCACAGTATATTCAAACTTCCAGTTTCTTTGTGTGAAACAAGTGTATGCAATGTTCCACCAAATTCTGATCAAGGAAACATTCTTAGGCGAGTAAAAGTCTTCATTATCGACGAAGCTTCAATGAAACCAATTTATGTTTTGAAAGCTATAGATAATTGATTAAGAGATATTATGAATAGTAATAATATATTTGGTGGGGAAATTATCATACTACGAGGAGATTTTAGACAAGTTCTTCCAGTAGTTCCCAGAGTTCCTCCTGCTGCTGTACTTGATGCCTGACTCAAACGCTTTTCTATGTGGGATAATTTTCATCAAATGCAACTTACACAAAACATGAGAATAAACGCAAATAAACAAGATCTTTCGAGGTGGCTACTACAACTTGGAAGTAGATTTCTTCAAAGCTCTCTTGATAATCTCGCAGAAGATACTATTGATATTCCTGAAGCATGCATATGTAACAATTCTTTGGTATCTGATATATTTGACAATTGTACAGTAGAAGAAATGAAAAGTAGAGTGATCTTGTCCCCTAAAAATTCGGACTGCTTAGCAATAAATGAAGAAATTCGAAGTAGCTTGCCCCACTGAAACTAAGACATATCTAAGCACCAACTCAGTAACTTCTGATAATGAAGAAGAAGCCCAGAATTATCTCTTGGAGTTTATAAACTCTTTTACAGCTTCTAGAATGCCTCCCCATCACCTTAACTTAAAAGTTGGAGCAATTATTATGCTTCTTAGAAACCTCTCTATAACACAACGTTTATGCAACGGAATTCGCTTGGAATTATTTGAGCTCCACTAGCATAGTATCGAAGCATCAATTATAAGTGGATCTCATTCTCACACGAGAGTACTGATTCCAAGAATCAAACGATGCAAACATTCCATTCGACTTGCATCGGACCCAGTTTCCGATTCGTCTGTCCTATTCTATGACAATCAATAAAACACAAGGGTAAACATTCAATACAGTTGGCATACACTTGTCACAGCCATCGTTCACTCATGGCCAGCTTTACGTAGCTTTTTCAAGAGCAAGGGTGAGGAACAGTGCGAAGGTCAAAGCGATACCTCAAAACGAATTCACTCATGGTCGCAGAAGGGGAATCACCTACACTAGAAACATTGTATATTGAGAAGTGCTGTAACGGATGTATTTGGCATATACTATCACACAATAACGTAATATATACTTTGGTAAATATAGCGTAAAGGATAATAGGATTTTTCCTTAACCAAAATAGTGAAAATTAAACAATTTTGATTGAATGACAACTATTCATTGGACGATATTTAAATTATCCGTGAATATTTTCACCTGTCTAGCTAGTTATTATTATTATTATTATTATTATTATTCAGTAGTTTTATTTTTATAACGTGCTTTCACTTCACTACCGAGCGCAGCTCTGTGCGCCTTGGGTATGTGCTGTGGTTTGCTGTGGTGCTCTTATGTTTACTGTATTGAAAGTGTTTTGCGTAGAATGTGTGCAGTACCCAGTAGTGCAATTTTCTGTATGTTATATATATTTGTAAGTCCTGCTATTTTTGTTATGTATTTGTCTGAATATTTATTATTATTATTATTATTATTATTATTATTATTATTATTATTATTATTAACTATCATTATTATTATTACTAGCAGGAATACCACCCTCTGGGTGGTATTCTGGTAGCCTCTTGATAATATTTATACATTTGATTCCCTTTTCTAATAATTTGTATATTTTACGTCTAATTATTTCTTTGTATAATACTGCTCACTTCCTTAGTAAATATTGCTTTCATTATTTCTTAATCGCTCTTTTTTAAACAAACATCACGGTAGTCCAACAACAAAGCGAGAAGTAGTTTGTCAAGTTTTACCTTCCCTTCAAAGCAACATAGAGATTTCAATTCAGCAGCCAATCTGTAAGCTTTGCAGAGTGTATGTGTGTGTGTGTGTGTGTGTGTGTGTGTGTGTGAGAGAGAGAGAGAGAGAGAACATTGCAAACAATGAATGAAATAAACATGAAATGAAAAAATCGTGTAAATAAAAGGGCAGTACTACAGATTTATACGTCCCCGATTTTACTGCCTCATAACATCCAGAAAAATGGATACTTTTTAACAAAATTCTCTACAAATACCGCTTAGATGTTGTGACTTCAGAGTATATAGGGAAATAATTTTGCGAGAGGTGGAGAGAGGAGTTTCAGAAAATTCATACGATTTGACTTTTTTTATCTCATATCTTTCAGTGAGATGGGTATTTTTTAATGAAAATTTATACAAATCCCTTTTAAACGGCATAGATTATGATTATAAAGAAATTATTGGGGAAAATGTTTTTCGGTGATTTCTCCTATTTTTTGTAAACCACAGCCTTCGAAATGATGGGGCTGGGGAGGGGGCATCTTTGTATGAAAAAAGTTTTGAAAACTCTTTTTTTTTTTACACCCCGCTCCCTCATCACCCCACTCTAGACCTATTTTCGCCATATTTTTCGTGCACTTCAAATCCATGAGAAGAGCATTCTCGGTAAAAAAAAAAGACCTTTTTAAAAGTTGTTAATATTTTCAGTGGGAAAAATGATTTAATGGCGATTTGGCTGTTGTTTCTAGCACATCCAAAGAAAACCCTCCTTGTTTCTTTATCACTGTCACATGTATTGATGTTTTTCAATATTCTTCCCCATAAAAAAACATTTATATGCTATAAAAAAGATAATTCGAGAAATTATGAATTTTTTGCAACTCCACTACCTGCACCCGATTGTTTCTATTTAGAAATTAAAATATTGGAGAGCCTGAGAAGGTCATTGCTGGCATTTAACCATAGTGATTTAAAAATTTTTCGTAGATGTACTTGCATAGCACGTGACTTGATCTGAGATCGTATACTGAAACAAAACAATTGCAGCGTGGAAGATGTTTGTAAACCATTCGAAAACACACAAATGCCGTTAGTTTTACTTCAACATTAAAACTTCATTTGCGTTAAAATATTTTCGTCACTTTGAAATCGCGACCTGTTTACTGACAAAACTTCACCAAAGTGATGCAGCACGAAGTTTTGTTAATGAACAGCACACACACACACACACACACACACACACACACATACACACTCATTACCTTTCATGTGTGTATGTGTATCTGTGTGCGCGCGAGTGTGTAATTGTGTGTGTGCGTTTGTGTTTGTGTGTGTTTGTGTTTGTGTGTGTGTGTGTGTGTGTGTGTGTGTGTGTGTGACTGTTGAAGTTGTGTTTGGAAACTGTGAATAAGGTGCAAGTTTTGAGTACTTGTCGGTAACTTTTTGTTTTTTCTCTCCTCGTCTTCTAATAGTAATTACCCAACTTTCTAGGCTCTTCTCACAGCTATCTTGTGTTAAAAAATTATACGTATATTTTAAAGAATTTTTATTCAATAAATAGTGTTTTACATTACATATGCATTAGTAGCGAATTAAAACTTAAAGAGAAAGTGAGAGACTTTGGAAATGAAAATGGAATACTCTGCAGTGAATGCAATGAATATTTAAATTTGTGAGAAATTGGTGTTAAAAAATTCAATAAACTTGAGAAATCGAAATTATAGGAAATTTCTTAGAACATTTGGTGAGCTAAAGTTGTATTATGTGTTTAAAATTTTACTGTTGTTTAATTGTTGTAGTGTTCTCTGAACACTCTTGTCTGTGTTGCCTTGTGGCAGTTTATTTGTACTTTCCCTCCTCATAAGGGAGGGTAAGACAAGTGAATATGTTAGAAGATATCAGCAACTCAGATATCAGCTGCTCAGAACTGTCTTCTTCGGAACAGTCAGAGCAGTCAGATACTTCGGGCGAGAGAAGATAGAAGCTTTGCGGAAATAGCAAAGATTAAAGAACATCGAATGGGATGAATGGAAAAATTATTCAAAAATGATGATGCGAGAAGGAACCAATGAGGAATTAAGCCCTCTGAGGAATTGACTGCCAACAGGAGGGAATGTACTGTCACATACAAGGCACATTCAGTAGCGGCTGGCAAAACTGAAATAATGACAACGGCCCAAGTGGAGAAGGCACTAAGGCCAATGTGGCAAGGGATAAGGTATCTTGCCAGAGGAGCGAAGTACAGAACGATTGCAGTAAGGTATAAAGAGGCAGACTTGATGAATGCGGCAATTATTTTAAAGAGCGACGAAGTGGTGCTGTTGCCTACGTACCATGGAAGACGCTTGGTAAAAGTTAGTGTGGAAGGAATCTCACCAGAGGTTGACGCAGCCTGGTTAGCAACCGCTGTCTTATTCGGTAATGAGGAAGAGATAGCGGTTCTCCAGACCACTTGGACAGAAAATAGGAATTGGAAAGGCCAAACACTAAACATGGTTATAGAGGGCCGAAAGAGATTATTGGAGAATTACCAGAGACCATAGCAATGGAAGACATAATAATTGTGGTCAGAGTAGAGGGCAAGATCCTTCGACGCTACAAGTGTGGCCAGAAGGGCCACATTAGAGCAACTTGCCCTCTACAAGACAAAAAGAAGGAAGAACAAGCAGGAAAAACAGAAGTAACACCACCACCACCATCACCACCAGTAGAAACAGAAGAAAAAGAAGGTAAATCAGAAGGAGAATGGGAAGCAGCCGGTATGAAAAGAAAAAGGAAAAGGAAGAAACCAGGTAAAGCAAACACAGAACCCCACATCACCCAACACCAACCCACACCTTCTTTCTCCCACTCGCCCCTACAGACGCTGAACCTACCCGTCCCCACCGACACACAAACAAATAATTCCGACACAAACCTTTCAATTTCCCATCTCCCAAAAAGAAGAAAAAGAACTATGCTATAATGTATGACAATACAAACAAGACACTGTGTGAGGAGATCAGGAAGTGGAAAGACATAAGATCAGTGGACACGAATAAATTTCATAATGTACAAGGGTGGCATTGCTGCTTGTTATTAAATGAGGAGCAAAAAGAAAAAATTGAAAGTTTAAAAGTGGACTTGAAATGTGGCAAATCGATCTGGATATCGAAAAATTACCACGGCATTTGGATTACGTACATCTATTGAAGGAGTACAAGTTCGATATCTTGGCAATAACTAAATATAAGAGGTGAAAAGGTATAGATCAAGGGACTCAGAGGTGGGGCTGAGAGACCTTCATTCCATTTCTCATTTTCATTTCGTTTTTCATCCATTGTAACAAACGTTTTTGAAATTTTGTTTCTTTTTTCGTTTTTTTTCCTGTCTGTTATATGTCCCCACATGTCCTTCTAATGTCCCCTCTCCGTTTAGCCCCTTGTGAGCAATAAAGAAACAAATTTTTTAGAACATGACTTTATAAAAATTTCCAGATGGTCAACCCTTTAATAATTGCTTTCTTTTAGTACTTTTAGTAATTGTTATAATATACCTAATTCATAAGCAACTTTCTCCATTATAGTATAGATTATTATTATTATTATCGTTGCCTTTGCCCAGCTTCTAACGCTAGAGATGTACTACGGTGTCAGCTGTTCAATACCAGTGAACTGAGGTAACACCTCTTCCGGAGTATTCGGGCGGTTCCAAGAAGTGCTGTTTTCTGCATGTGCTCCACCCTTATTGCAGCCCCTATTTGTTCCATGTACTTCTCGAGATTTTTACTCACTGTCCCCAGGGCTCCCACAATTATTGGTACTACTGCTACCTTTTTCATGGACCACAACTGCTTTACCTCCCAAGCTAACCTGTCATACTTATTGACTTTTCTTTCTTCCTTATCGCATACTTTGTTGTCAGCTGGGAATGTTACATCTATGGTCCAGCATAGTTTGTTTTCTTTCTCAAGATTATGTCTAGCTTCCTATTTTCTATCTCATAGTCGCACTGAATCATAAAATCCCACATGATCTTTGCATTATCATTTTCGATGATGTCTTCGGGTTTGTGGTCGTACCATTTTTTTTTCTCTGTCAAGACCATACTTGTTGCAAAGCAGTCAGTGGTCAAGCCTTGCTATATTGTCGTGGCGTCTCTTATATTCCTTCTGGGCTAGTGGCGTACATTGGTTGGTACGGTTTCACCATTTTATCCACAGATTCTGCACTTATCACTTTCTGGTATGTTGTCTACTCTATATTTTATGTAGTTTGTTCTTAGCGCTTGCTCTTGGGAAGCACAGATTAGAGCATCCGTTTCCGGTTTTGAATCACTTTTAGTTATCCACAGCCATCTTTTTTCTCTGTTTGTCTTCTCTTCAACATCCCTATGAAATTGTTCATGCTTTATTTCCTTTACCCATCTATTTTCAATTTCATTCGTTTTCAATTGCTTGCACAGTGCTTTATCTTTGCAATCTTTCATCCTACACAAGTCTAACCTTCTTACTTCTAATAATAGCGGTTCTGAAGCATTTTTTTACATACCATGCTATGTTGTTTTCCTCTGCTCTAATGCTGTGTTCACATCTAATAAGCCCTCGTCCCCTTTTTCTCTTGGTACATATAGTCTGTTTGTGTCATTTTTGGGTGGAGTGTCCCATATCTAGTTAGCAGCTTCCTTGTCTTTCTGTCTAAGCTGTTTAGCTCGTCTACTGTCCATGTGATTACCCCTGCTCCATATCTAAGGAGTGAGACCTCCCAGGTGTTGATAGCTTCAGTCTTATTCCGTCCGTTTAATTTCGACTTAAAAATCAGTCTCAGTCTGCGTAAGTACTCCACCTTAAATTTTTCTGTCATTTCTTTATCCATTTCCAAAATCCCCAAGTACTTGTAGCCTGTCTCATCTATCTGCTTCATAACCTCCCCCGACTGTATCGATAGCCAGTCCATACATTTGATTTTGCCTCTCTTCAAGTCTAACACACCACACTTTCTCAGTCCTAACTCCATTCTGATATCAGCACTGAAAGTATACACAGTATCAACGAGGGAACTGACTTGAGCTTCATCTTTACCATAAAGTTTGAATAACAAATGGCTGGCTTTTTGTTGGCGGCTTTTGAATACATACACAGCTTTTGCTTTCCTAGAATCAGTGTTAGTGGTATCAAGTACAGCACAAAGATCATTGGGGACAGGCAGTCCCCTTGGAAGAGGACCATCCTGATTTCTACTGTCCCTAAACTTCTTCCGTAGGCTGTCAGGTCCGTCCTCCAATTCGCCATACTTTTTCCAGGCAATCGCTCAACATCCGATGCAATACCAAATATGTTCATACATTCCATTATCCAAGAGTGTAGAATCATATCGTACGCCTTACGATAGTCGATCCATGACATGGCTAAGTTAGTTTTCCTCCTCTTGCAGTCTTTAAGTACAGTTTCGTTTATGAGTTGATCCTTGGTACCTCTGCACTTACACTTGCAGCCCTTCTGTTCATGTGGCAGGACTCCATTTTTTCCAGATGTTCGTACATTGACTCTGCGAGTATTCGAGTCCTATAATTTCCACATAAGTAGAAAACAGGGTATCAACCTGTAATTGTCTACCGTATTGCCTTTTTCGATGTTTTTGAAGCACAGCACTGTCCTACCCACTGTCAACCGCTCTGGTGTTACTTGGTCGGCATTTAACAAGGTGTTTAGTTGCGCAGGTATTCGTGCATGATATTCACCAAATCTTTTGATTCCGTAGCCTTGAACTCCATCTGGTCCCGGGGCCTTCCAGTTGCTCGTTATTTTGCTGATTTCCTTCACTTCCCTAACCGAAATGACTAGTTCTGTCTGTTTTGGACAGAGTACTGTTTGTTTCAGTTCTTGCAACCATTCAGTATCCTTCTTGTGCTCCTTGTCTTTGCTTCATATGTCACTCTTGAACCTTTCAATGTTATCTGGAATCAACTTTTCATCTGTACACTCTTCATTTATTTCTTTATAGAATCTCTTTTGATCTACACTGAATAACCTATTCTGGTGGTAACACTTCATTCTTTGGTCATATCTTACCATCTTTGCTTTCTTTGCAACGAGGCGCTGTTTCAGTTCTTCCATTACCACTTTCAGGCCCTTTGTTTCAATATTATACTTCCTTTTCAGCGCTCTGTACTTTCGTTTGCTTTTAAGCTCCCCTTTCTCTTTTCGGTCTAACAGAAATTTCATTTGACAGCATATCTAACCCTCCCTGCATTCTTTTTTTCCACCATGGGTCTTTTCTTTTGTCACTCCCATTATATTTCTTTTTCTTGACATCAACACCCACATTTTCTGCTACAGCAATAGTTGCTGGCTTGATTAAATTATTTGTTTCTGTGATGCTGTTTGTTCTAATGTATTTCAGAATATCATTGACATTTTTCGTTTCTTGGTTCAGCTTCCACCGGTCAACCTTTTTATTTTTGCATATATTGTCACTACCGTTCTCTTGTAGCCTTGCCTCTATTCTGTCGTAGATTGCCTTTTGTTCATCTGTCATGCCGACATTAGTTTTATTGTCTTCTTTTAGATCATCCGTATGTTGCAAGACGCAACGAAAATTTTAGAAAAATAAAAAAAAAACAAATGGAAATTTTACCGGTGAGTGTGTTAAATTATAAGGCACCAAAAGAGAATGACTTTCCCCAAACACAACACATTTGGGTAGCCAGGGATATGTTTCATACAAAATGTATTATATTAAAGTTTTAAAGTTTTCTTGAGATGTTCGTTTGTCTATCCAGTTGGAGAATACAGTAGTGTTTTTGCTATGAAAGTGATGTTTACATTTGCGAATACTCAGGGAGAAAGGAAAGGATAGGTATTCACAGAAGTTGTAGATATTAATTTTTTTTAACTTATCGCTTGTGTGTTTGAAAGCTGTAGGTATGTAAGTTTCCTAACTTATTTTGAGGGAGATTTAAAATATTCACAGGAAATTGTAGATATTCCTGTCTGGGAATAGTAGGAGGAAGAGATGTTCACCTTGTTCAATTTTTGAATTTCTAAAGTTCTTTTTCTTTTGGAATTTTTCCTTTTAAAACGTTTTGCTGTGCTTTACAGTTTTAGTAGTTGTGCAGTATGTATATATTGGCAGGTTCCTACCACATTAATCTTTTTTTTTTTCATTTAAATGTGTTGTTACAATAGAAGGCATGTTTACATATTCGGGTAGTCAGGGAAAAAAGAAAGATAAGATGTTTACACAAAATTGAAGATATTAAAGTTTCTAGATATTTTTGAGATGTTCGTTTGTATGTCCGTTCAGAGAAGACTGTAGTGTTTTTGCAATAAAAAGGATGGTTACATTTTCGAATAGTCAGGGAAAAAGGAAAGGAAGAAAATGAAGATAAAATTTTTAGAGAATTATAGATATTAATATTTTAAAATTTACTGGAGATGATCTTTTGTCTGACCGAACAGAGAAAACTGTAGTGTTCTTGGAATAAAGAGGATGGTTACATTTTCGAATAGTCAGGGAAAAAGGAAAGGAAGAAAATGAAGATAAAATTTTTAGAGAATTATAGATATTAATATTTTAAAATTTACTGGAGATGATCTTTTGTCTGACCGAACAGAGAAAACTGTAGTGTTCTTGGAATAAAGAGGATGGTTACATTTTCGAATAGTCAGGGAAAAAGGAAAGGAAGAAAATGAAGATAAAATTTTTAGAGAATTATAGATATTAATATTTTAAAATTTACTGGAGATGATCTTTTGTCTGACCGAACAGAGAAAACTGTAGTGTTCTTGGAATAAAGAGGATGGTTACATTTTCGAATAGTCAGGGAAAAAGGAAAGGAAGAAAATGAAGATAAAATTTTTAGAGAATTATAGATATTAATATTTTAAAATTTACTGGAGATGATCTTTTGTCTGACCGAACAGAGAAAACTGTAGTGTTCTTGGAATAAAGAGGATACTTACATTTCCTAATACTCAAGAAAGGATAGGTCTCCACAGAAGTTGTAGATATTAAAGGTTTTAAAGTTAATCGTCTATGTCTTCGAAAACTGTAGGTATGTAAGTTTCTTAACTTATTTTGAGGGAAATTAAAAATATTCACAGGAAATTGTAGATATTCCAGTCTTTGATACTTATTTTTCAGTTGTCCTGCTGGGTTATATTAGTGTTTTTGTGACTTCAGCTGCTGACAGGTCATTATTATTATTATTATTATTATTATTATTATTATTATTATTATTATTATTATTATTATTATATTTTTAAAAAGGATTGAGCTAACTCTTCACGAAGGTAAACAGCCAAGACGAAGAGCGCGATTCGATTGTAAGATATTTTATTAGTTGAACGATATTTCAACAGTACGTCTGTCTTTGTCAAGTTCAAAATAAGAAGTAATAAAAATTCAAAATTACAGAAGTTTAAACGTAAAGTATGAACGAGAGCAGCCAGCGTCCAAACGTTGATGGAATGACATCATCAGTTTTTAAGTTACAATTTTATAACAGGTGAAAAGAAAAAGACAGACAAAACAGAAAAAAGAAGACGACAGAAAAAAAGGAAAGAAAAAGCGAGAAAGAAGAATATTCAATGAAACAGTTTTGTATAAATTTGATGATATTCCCCTGTCATCTTATTCATTCCTCCAGGGCATGATGTTAATAACCCGCAAACATATTTCTCCTTATAGATTCTGAGAAATGAAAGTGAGGCACATTCAGAATATTTTCTGAAAATATGCACTCTCAAGTTTTCTTCAAAATTGCAGCCGCTTGAAACGAAATGTTCAGCAAGTTCTGTCGAACTACTGTTATTATGCCTGACGTCGAATCTGTGCCCATTAAACCTTATTTTGAACTTGACAAAGACAGACGTACTGTTGAAATATCGTTCAACTAATAAAACATCTTACAATCGAATCGCGCTCTTCGACTTGACTATCATTATTATTGTTATTATTATTATTATTATTATTATTATTATTATTATTATTATTATTAAAACACACAAAAAGTTCGAAAAGTTTCCTCCAATACGCCCAATTTGCAGCGGATATGAATACTGTACGGCCAAAATTTCGGAATGGCTGGATGGCTTTCTACTCCCCGTCGCAAAAACATCAAGTTCCTATATTCGGGACACTTTTGATTTTGTATCTAAAATCAATAACTTTTTTAAACGCCGAGGCCGTGTTGAGAACTGCTTTTTGGTAACCATGGATGTTTCCTCCTTATATCCTAATATTGACCACAATGAAGGGGTAGAAGCATGCATGGATGCCTTTGAAAAGCGGTCAAATAAAAGTGTTCCAACAAATTTGCTCTGTATATTATTGAGGTTTGTGTTAGAAAGTAACACAATGCAATTTCGACAAAGATTCTATGACCAGACGAAGGGTTGCGCTATGTTTAGCCCCATGGCAGTTAATTTCGCTAATGTCTTTATGACAAATTTTGAGACAAAGTTACTGAAGACATTCAAATCCCTTCATAGTCATGAACCAATACTCTGGTTACGGTTCATTGACGACGTATTTTTTGTCTGGGAAGGATCACAGGATAGTTTAATGGACTTCTTGCATTTCTGTGATTGTTTTGCTAGAAACTATGGCTTTAAGTCCAATATAAAATTTAAGTCAAGTTTTCTGGAGGCAGAATAGTGACAGAGTTATTTTGCAAGCCAACGTCATCCCACATATATCTCCACCGCCGCTCCGATCATCCACATCATCTTATTCGGTCAAATCCGAAATCCCAATTTTTGAGGATAAAACGGATTTGCACTGACATAGGGGATTACTGGAAACATGCAAATGCTTTTGTATGTCATTATGTCAAAAGAGGTTACAGAGAATCACGTTTAAAGGAAATAGCAAGTGAAATAGCTAAGATTAACAAAGATAGTCAAACCTACACGCCTAATCTTAGCAAACAAAATACAACAGATTACAGAATTCCTTTAGTGATTAACTGGCACCGACGTTTCGCTGGCATTTCAAAAGTTACCAACATGTGGCGAAAAAATATCCCAGTTTCAAACAAACATTTCCTCAGCCGCCCATTGTAGCCTTTCGACGGAATAAGAACATAAAAGAATTATTGACCTCTATATCTGACTCCAAGAAAACGAACATTGGAGTATCTACACGCTGTACCTTAAAGAACAGCCGCAAGAGAGGTAAGCCCTGTTCATTGTGCAACAACATGAGTGAAGTGAATACCATCAAAAAACATCATAGAAATGTTATGATTTATACAGAAGGGGGAACCTGCAAAGATTCCCATTTAGTGTACGGTGCAGAATGCACGAAACATAACTTGATTTATGTTGGTTGTACAACAGAACAATTAAACAAAAGGTTTAATGGGCACAGATTCGACGCCAGGCACAAGAACAGTAGTTCAATAGAACTTGCTGAACATTTCGTTTGAAGCGGCTGCAATTTTGAAGAAGATTTGAAAGTGCACATTCTCAAAAAATATCCTGAATGTACCCCACTTTCACTTCTCAGAATGTATGAGGAGAAATATGTTTGCGGGTTATTGACATCACGCCCTTGAGGAATGAATAAGATGACAGGAGAATATCATCAAATTTATACAAAACTGTTTGATTGAATATTCTTCTTTCTCTCTTTTTCTTTTCTTTTTCTGTCGTCTTCCTTTTTCTTTCTTTCTGCTTATTAAAAACTGACAAAAACTGATGATGTCATTCCATCAACGTATGGACGCTGGTTACTCACGTTCATAGTTTACGTTTGGTTTCTGAAATTTTGAATTTTCAATCACCTTTTGGTTTGAACTTGAGAAAGACAGACGTTCTGTCGAAATGTTGTTCAAAAAATAAAACATCTAAAATCGCACTCTTGGTCTTGACGACTATTATTATTATTATTATTATTATTATTATTATTATTATTATTATTATTATTATTATTATTATTATTATTAAGGCGATGAGCTGGCAGGAGTGCTAGCACACCGGGCTGAATGTTTAGCGACATTTCATCTGTTGCATATTCTGTGTTCAAATTTCGCCGAGGTCGACTTTAGCTTTCATCATTCCATGATCGATAAAATAAGTACCAGCTGAACACTGGTGTCAATGGAATCGATTTCCTCCCTCTCTCATATTTGCTGCCTTTGAACCAAAATTTGAAACCATTGTTGTAGTTGCTGTTGCTTTTGTTGTTGTTGTTGTTGTTGTTGTTGTTGTTGTTGTTGTTGTTGTTGTTGTTGTTGTTGTTCTTCTTCTTCTTCTTCTTCTTCTTCTTCTTCTTCTTCTTCTTCTTCTTCTTCTTCTTCTTCTTCTTCTTCTTCTTCTTGTGTTGTGTTTTCAAGGAGAAGACATCTTTTCGAAGCTCGTGAGTTATTGCTGAATTTTATTGTTTGAAAGAAAGTTATTTGTATTTTTAAAGTACAATTTTGTTATTAAAGAAACTAGCATCCTCTGAGGCTATTTGTCTTTGTGAAATATTCATCCCTTTCGACGCGAGATTTGGAGTTTTCAATTGCACATGTACATATAAAAAAAAAAATATGGCTTCCTAAATCGGAGGAGATGGTTCTTGGAAGAGTCATTATAAGAATAGTTCCTCACCACTACCTATTACGCCAAGATTACACACACACACACACACACACACACACACACACACACACAAACACACGCACACACATATATCGCAACAGCAATGACAACAACAACAAAAATATAAATAAAAGAGAACGTAAAAGCAACGTTATCAGCACACTTCATAATACGAAACAAAAACTGATGAAAGCAACAATAGCAGTGACAAGCCAGACATTGAGAATAACGAAAGAAATATTAACTTCCACCTCCAGCACAAGCATGATTACAATGGAAACAGTAAATACTAGAGTTCGCAAACAAAGGGGAAACATTTCACATGTGTGTGGAGAAAACTATAGTCAGTTATAATCAGTGAACAAGGTAGAAATGCAAGATGGCGTTTCAAGAAGAATAGCAGAATATGCCTAAAATTCCGGAAGATATACAAGAAGGAATAAAGGACAAATTATGTATAAACGTGTTGCACTTAAAACGAAGCAACGTGTGCGAGCAACGCAGGTCCAAATTGAAAAGTACGTAAAACCACTCAGAGGAATAAAGTTTTATGTTGGTAGAGGAAGACGCATCGGCAGAGTTGGGTGGGGTTCGGAAATGAAGAATCCGCGAAGGAAAATTTGACCACAACACTAAAAAGTGGCAAACTGCTGCCGATTTCAACATACCTCTATCAATGCGTAGTGTAAGTAAAGGTGGTTGAGTTACCATCGCGAGCAGATATCTGCTTGCTTGTGATGATCGTAATATACAGCGTAGAAAATAAAACATTCAAAGCCACTACAGAAAAATGCAAAGCCTGTACTTCACAATTCAAAGTGACCTCATTCATACCAGTCAACCAAATTACTAATACAGAAATACCCGACTGCGCAAACATTCTCATCTACTACAGATATATCTGCCTAGGAAAACCTGCCTTACGAGGAAAGCAGTTTGAAAAGTCTCTGGTAAAGATACCTGTGAAGGGCAAAAGAAACAATTAGAAAATGAAAGCGTTACACCAGAGTAAATGCGAAAAGATTAGAGGAGCAAACACAGAAAGCAACAACCAATCACACATTCGCATCCCCAACTACAAACTTCCGCACTAGAATATTACATTATTACAAACACCGCAACAAACGAAAATACATAACATTGATGACCAACATGATCAACACTCGAAAAGCATCATCAGCGATACAGTCAGAGGCGCATGCAACAACGACTTAATGAAACATATTCATCAATATACAGGCATTAATCAAAATAAATAAATCACACACATAACATCTCTACTAATATTCAAATGATAAAACAACCTAAGAAGCCCGTTTATAGACTTCTTGTGGGGGAATATGAGATTCCCGAGAGACTATAAAGAAAAGAAATGTATAAAGAAATATATGCTGGTGGACGCACGAATAGCCAGAGGGACGGAATACCTGTCCTTCCACAGAAATATGGTAAGTGTTTTTCTCACTTTCATCCTTTCTTGTCAACTATAAACTCAAAATAAGCAGTGTGAATGCACGTGGCCAGAGGTATCCTTGGAAGCAAGACCACTTGCTCAAGGATCCCAGGCCACTAAAAATAGATGTGGCAGCTATGAGCCAGACTAGAATTTCCAAGGCATGAGTAAACGTGCCCATCTTCCGCGGCTATGAATTGTTTATATCCCACGTTTTCCAGGAACTTGCGGCAGAGTAGTTATACTGATTCGGGAAGGGCTGGATCTCGCGACACGGAACATTTTTCTTGAGCCTAGAAGATAAATTGGTGATGTTAGACGTGACCAATAGCAAAGGCCAAGCTTTCAGACTAGTAGCCGTTTCTGCCTTGACAGGGGCGAAGAAGCCAGATCACTTCAGGCTTCAGGAAGTCTTTCTTGGAACGTCCCACTCCTAGTATTGATGGATGATTGGAACGATATCTTGGACTCACGCAGGGACTGTGGATAACTAGTAGCCCCTAGCGCATGTGGGTGCAGAAGCTTCACAAATCTGTTAAGATGCTTCCAACTGTTTGACAAGTACTCACTGGATTCTAGGATGCGTCACTGAGGATATGGACAAACTGCATAGGGCCCGGTTACTGGAAGGTGGCGCGCCAAACTTACAGAGATAGGAAAAGAACGATTAATTAAGGTCGTAACGAAAGAGAAAAGTTTATTAGAAGGAGGCTTAGAAAGTATGCAGGGGCGCTTTGGGAAGGTTTCGCAACCGACATACTCGTGGTGAGATTGGCCTAGACCAATTCATCACAACGAAGCACGGAGGCTGCATTGTCAGAGCTAAGGCAGTGCTCTAAGACGAGAGGGAACGAAAGCACTCTATGATCCAGAGTTGGGTGTGAACAACGTAACAGCAGATCCACATTTCGAACTTTGGGGATCATAACAAGCACATAATACTCGGCCACAATCAGATGCGTGTGGAAATTCAGCAGCACTTCACTCGACTGTTCAGAATGAATAGTAGGCCCATTTATAGACTTCTTGGATTTAACGGCCTATCTCGACGACCTGCTGCAATTCTCGCTAAAGTGTTGCGATAAGCCGATCACAGCCGTGGTAATTCGGGAAGCGATGATTGGTTGCGTGGGAGGTAAATCGTCTGGCTTGGATGGTCTGTTCCATGAGCTTTACTGTTACATTCAGATTTCTTTGGAAACCCCTTGGCAGATATCAAGCGCAACTGGCAGCAAAACGAAAAAATTCCCATGTCTTTGAGTCGATGAGAAGTAGAACTGCTTAGAAAGGACACAAACAATGAGAATTGAAAAGTAAGGGAAGGATTTCACCTCCACATTCTCCTCATGATCCCCCTGTACGGCTAAAACTCCTGTAGCGTGAACATTTTCTATTGTTGCTATTGAAAACATTTAAATTGACTTATATAGGTTCGTCACGTCAATCTGTAGCGATCGGTTAACATATCTATCATGTGAGTTGTTGGACATTTGTTGAGTCTTGTATTGTGATTGGTTGAGTGTTGCGCAGGATTTGGATTTACGTTGCGCGTAATATTTGGATTTGGAGTTATGCTACTCGTAAAACTTTTCAAACAACTAATCCTTTGAGTGTTCTGGAGCTTCCTTTTTTCTGTAAATTGGTGAGAAAAAGTCAGAGGCGTGGGAGATTTTCATCAAGGTGAATTATGCAGATCCTGCTGTTTTTAGAGGAAAGTTAATATACAAAGGAGCCCATGTAACCAAAGACGACCTAAGCTGACTTATCAAAACAGTGGATGAACAATAACCAACAACATTTGTAATGTTTCTTGCTTTGGTACACTGTACCACTTTACACTAGAATAAAATCCCACTTTTATTTTAAAGTTGGTTTCTTTTGTTACTTCTACGACTGAACACGGAAAATATACAATGACATATATGATATATACATGATAATAAAACCAAAAGAAACTTTACAGCAACATAAAAACTCCTTCCAAATCTCTATGGGTCAGCTGGTTATCATTTTAAAAGTCTGAAAAGTGCTCGCAATTGTCTCCATTCTTCGAGCTTAGGTACTGTCGTGTATTGTCATCCTTTATATGTGTAGAACTGAGGCGCACACATCTTTCTTGCATTTTTCTGCATGCGTATTTTTCTATCCTTGCGCACGTTTTTCTTTTGGAGCTAGTTTTGTTTCCTTCCATTTGTGAGACATTATGCCGATGAGATATTACGATATTTAACAATATCAAGTCTATACAGAGGGAGGGGGATCTTTTCAAATCTTGTAACGAATGCATGGTCTTAAAATGAATGAAAAAATGTTGCTGTTACTGTTTTCCACACTGTTATTACTGCTGTATTTGATTTTACTTTTGATTGCTTCGTGCTTGGTGCTGTTGTTTTTGTTCCATTCTTGTCGTTGTTGTTCTCGTTGTTACTGTTATTGTTGATTTTTTTTTTTTTTTGTGAATAACAGGATGAAAAATATTTGCACTATTGGCGTCAATAGGTCACGAATATTAATTAGTATATATTAATTAGCACTACTCACGAGCATACACGAGATATATTACATAACTTTTTATACATATCATGTATGTGTGCGTGAGTATGTGTGTGTTTGTTTGTTTGTTTGTTTGTGTGTGTGTGTGTGTGTGTGTGCGTGCTTGCGTGCTTGCGTGTGTGCATGTGTGTGTGTGTGTGTCTATAGCTGAGATAATGAAGCCAAGTCAAATAGTGATACATCGAAATCATTTAATTTGTACGTTCCAGGGTTGTGTAATGTAACAGGTAATCTGGTAGTACGTAATCCATTACGTAAACTTCGAGTAAGGTTTACGTAATAATACGACACGGTTCCAATACAGATTACTCGGTGTTGAATCCACTTATGCAGATAATCTAATAGCGATTTGGAACAGTGTGTTATATTTGATTAGTTTCTAAAATTCTGGTACCGTACACCGCTTCTTTGCGTATTACGAAATAGCTACATACACACATACATGCATACATGCATGCATGCATACATACATACATACATACATACATACATACATATATGTGTGTGTGAGTGTGTGTGTGTGTGTGTGTGTATTCTTCGAAACGCTTAGTTTTAAAATGGTGGCAGCTGTTGAAGGAAATGTTCTCTATGTGACCTGTGTGTTTTCTGTACTTTGTTTATTATTTTGTCTACGTTTTGTTTGCAACGTCCTGTACCCAGATATGCATCTATATATACATGTAGATGTAGGTATGTACATACATGTACGTATATGTGCACATACTCATATATTATTTGTATTATATATATATATATATATACATATATATATATATACATATATATATATATATATATATATATATATATATATATATATATATATATATATATATATATATATATATATATATATATATATATATCATTCTTTTATTTGTTTCAGTCATTTGACTGCAGCCATGCTGGAGCACCGCCTTAAAGAGTTTTTAGTCTAAGAATTCGACCCCAGGATTTATTCTTTGTAAGCCTAGTACTTATTCTACTCTTTTGCTGAACCACTAAGTTACGGGGACATAAAGACATAAACGTCTCCATCAACTAAATCCACTCACAAGGCTTTGGTCGGTCCGAGGCTAAAAGAGAAGACACCTGCCTAAGGTGTCACGCAGTGGGACTGAACCCGGAACTATTTGGGAAGTTTCTAACCACATATCCACGCCTGCGCCTATGAATGCATATATATATATATATATATATATATATATATATATATATATATATATATATATATATATATATATATATATATATATATATATATACATATATATATATATATATATATATATATATATATATATATATATATATATATATATATATATCTTTAAGTTGTATTCTTTTAAGAACGTAGTAGAGTACAGTATAAAGCTCGTCTACTTTCAGATATCACACATGACTCGTGACTAATTTTCTCATCTCTCAAACTTTCGCCACCGGACACTTAGCTTGCCGGTCAACATTTATCTCCAACTTGCTATTTCTCTTTCTATATGCATTCAAGATTTCTTCCAGGCGTTACCCATCATTCTGGTGTTTGGCTGAAAGGCTGTATTTATTCCGTCTTCGTCAATCGTTTCAAATTACATTTGTTTACTTTCGTACGTCCACTCAGTAGTGTTTTGTTTGCTCCAGCCCTAACTCTCCGCAAAGTTCTCAGTCTTATCGTTAAAGTCATGAAACTGTGTATTAGTATTTCGGTCGATAACTGATGAAGAACTAGAGTCCTTCTGTGTTTGTCCTATGTGTACATTTTTTTAGTATTTACGTATTTTCATTTATATATATATATATATATATATATATATATATATATATATATATATATATATATATATATATATATATATATATATATATATATATATATATATATAATATTTTTTATATATTTTTATATTTTGTATATCTTTAATTTTAATTTAATTATAATTCAAAATATTACTATGTCATATTAAACATATATCTTTCGGAAATTTAAATATTGATTTCCTGTGAATATTATTAATAATTTTATTAATTTTATTAATAATATAAACACACTCAGACACACGCACGCAAACACACACACACGCACGCACGCACGCACGCACGCACGCACGCACGCACGCACACACACACACACACACACACACACACACACACACACACACACACACACATTATTGGATCTAGTTGGTTTGGTTGCCAGATTGCCAGCATCATTTACTGTTCAAATTGATTTAATATTCAGTGTAATGATACACTACTATAGGCTAATGAATGACGTGCAAATCATTTTCGCTATAAATCAATAAATTAAGTGTTAGTAACAATGAAAGTCTGAAAATTTTGGCTAATTTTAGCCAATCGTAAGCCAGAGACACATTCATGTCTGTTTCCATAGTAACAAGCCAACCATGAGAACTCTTTTGTCAGTGAGAAAGCACGTGTGTTGGAAAATATACTCTACGTGATGCCATGTGCATTGACGATGTATTCTGTTGCTTGTGTCTATCTGTTGCTTGTGCCCTGGTCATGAGATATGCTAAAAATAATAGCAAAATAGATCACGCCCCCCCCCCCCCCATTTCAAAAAGTTTTTTTTTACATAATCGTATGAATTCCCGTGTGTAGAGTACAAATTCGCAAAGATGTCTTGAAAATTCCAAATTTTGTAAAAGTTGTGTGGGGTTATATGTCGTACGTTAAACAGAATTTGATTTGTTTAAAATTTCATATAAAAATACATGGCATTTTCAGAATGTTGACAACGCGTGCTGTTGCACAAAATGACAGCTTCCAAATCCTGTTTCCTGACTGGGGTGAAAAGGATGAACCTTCAAACCTTTATAACTTTTTTAAAACATTTTCTGGAAAAAGAGAAATAACTCCAGCAATGCAGCATGGAAAAATATATTAATGTGCCAACTTTTAAAATTTTCGATAAACTCTAATTTTCGAAATGTTGGCAGCCAAACCAACTAGATCCGTATTATTTACTTTTACATACTTCGATTCACCCTTAAAATAATCTAAATGATCTGATAAACTTGTCCTGCCTTGATCTTGCTTTCCTCTTCCTTTAATTTACGCACGCGCGCGCGCATATAGTGAGAAAAAGGAGGCAGTCAGAATTTTGGATAATTATTGATTAGGTATACAATATCTGTACACCACTTCAAACATTCTATACATACATACGTACATACATATATACATATATACGTACGTACATACATACATATATACATACATGTTATGTGTTATGTTGTTCTTGGCACTCCGTCGCTTACGACGTCGAGAGTTCCAGTTGATCCGATCAACGGAACAGCCTGCTCGTAAAATTAACGTGCAAGTGGCTGAGCACTCCACAGACACGTGTACCCTTAACGTAGTTCTCGGGGATATTCAGCGTGACATAGTGTGACAAGGCTGACCCTTTGAATTACAGGTACAACAGAAATAGGAAGTAAGAGGGAGAGAAAGTTTTGGTGAAAGAATACAACAGGGTTCGCCACCATCCATTGCCGGCGCCTCGTGGAGCTTTTGGTGTTTTCGCTCAATAAACACTCACAACACCCAGTCTGGGAATCGAAACCGCGATCCTATGACCGCGAGTCCGCTGCCCTAACCACTAGGCCATTGCATACATATACATACATATATATATACATACATATATATATATATACATACATACGTACATACATATATATACACACATACACACACACAAACACTCACTCACACACACACACACACACACACTCACACACACACACAGACACACACACACACACACACACACACACACACACACACACACACACACACACACACACACACACAGTTATGGTATATTCTGTAAAGAGCGTAGTAGAGTACAGAATAGAGCTCGTCCACTTTCAGATTTACCCTGTGCCACGCAGTAGTAGTGCCTGCACGCTTGGAGAACTACGTTGCGTCGAAACAATTGTAGTGACTAAAAGATAAATGTCCATCCGCATCCCTTCTTTTATGTATATGTATACGTTTGCGTGTCTGTGTCTGTTCCCCCCACCATCTCTTTGACAACCGATGTTGGTGAATTTACGTTCCTGTAACGTAGCGGTTCGGCAAAAGAGTCCGATAGAATAGGTACTAGGGTTGCAAAGAATAAGTCCTGGAGTTGATTTATCCGACTAAAGGCGGTGCTCCTGTATGATCACAGTGAAAAGACGAAAACAAGTAAAAGAGTATATATAATATTATATATATATTCCGCGGAGGTCAAATTTGTCTCTTTATCGAGGTCGATAAATTAAGTACCAGTTGCATACCGGGGTAGATCTAATCGATTGGCCCCCTCCCCAAAAGCTTAGGGCCTTGTACCTACAGTAGAAAAAACTATTTATGTATACATATTTCTATGTGTGTTTGTATATATAGACTCCATCTCAGAATATCTGAAGAAGGAATTGTATTTCGAAATATTATCGGATTATAGATAACTAAATTACAACAGGTATATAGTCCATTTTTTGTATTATAGTGCATTGTTGTACCATTCAAAACGTTTTATTTTTTACAAACAATACGCAATGCTTCAAGCGAACTACAATTCTCTCCTATATATATATATATATATATATATATATATATATATATATATATATATATATATATGTGTGTGTGTGTGTGTGTGTGTGTGTGTGTGTGTGTGTGTGTGTGTGTGTGTGTGTGTGTGTGTGTTCATATAATGATATCTCCACAATGTATTGGTGAGATAAACATGTAATCGTTACCAAAATAGCAAAACTTTCTCCCCAAAGGTCTATAGTAGACTCCCTATGGATCGATCTTGTTGGTTATATATCAAAAATTTAAATGAGAATTTTGACGCTAATATCCATTATTATAGAAGTTTATTACCTATGTCAACATTTCTGTATAAGGTTATATTTAACTGTCAATTCAAGTTAAATAAGTAAATTACCTTACACATCTACAGGGTAAAAAGTAAAAAGTAAACACCAAAAATATAATCTCTAAGTCTGATTCATATTCAAATTCCTCCTTAAATAAAAGCCCGTCTAAGGGAGAAAACCCTCATAATATTATTAATTATAAACAATCAAGTATTACAAATTATTATTTATTTAAGGAGGAATTTGAATATGAATCAGACTTAGAGATTATATTTTTGGTGTTTACTTTTTACTTTTTACCCTGTAGATGTGTAAGGTAATTTACTTATCTAACTTGAATTGACAGTTAAATATAACGTTATACAGAAATTTTGACATAGGTAATAAACTTCAATAATAATGGATATTAGCGTCAAAACTGTCATTTAAATTTATATATATATATATATATATATATATATATATTTGTGTATGTATATATGTGTTTTTATATTATTAATAAATTCATATATATATATATATATATATATATATATATATATATATATATATATATATATATATATATATATATATATATATATAGATATATATGTGTGTGAATATATATGCGTATAAAAATTTATGCAATTAAGCATGAATATTGTAAAGTCTAAAATATAAAATATAAAGGAAACTAAAATTTAAAGAGTTAAATATCTTACGATCGTTTCGCGGATATTACTATAATCTCAGAGTGATCTAAAGATCATCTTATTATCAGTAATTCCGCTCTTCAGAGATGCATTAAGAACCAATAGTATATATAATATTAAAACATAAGAAATATTAAAAAATTAAAAATAATAATAAAATATATACTGTCCTTATATATATATATATATATATATATATATATATATATATGAATATATATATATATATATATATATATATATATATATATATTTTGGAAGGTTTGGAGATGATGTACAGAAATTATATAGAAAAAAACTTTAAGGTACTCAGAAATCTGGATGTTTGTACATTTACAGATTTTTATTAATGTCACATATTAAATAAAGCGCTTTTCACCTAGTCGTGTAGGATTTTCAAATTGTTTTAAAAATTTTTACCGATCGCGAAAAATGTGCTTATTTTGGTAGTTTTGGCTTATGAAGTCCCTCTATGCGTGAGGCATTATTGTATAGTAATGCGCTTATATAAATTAAATTATATATATTTATGGAAAAAAATGATGATTTTTTTTCCTTATGAGGTTTTTTCACGCTGACTACTTGATAAATTCTTTTAAAGATTTTATTCTTACATTATATTATGTAGATAGATAGATAGATAGATAGATAGATAGATAGATAGATAAGAATGCATATATATGCATGTTTGAGGATGCGCTGAAATGTTCCTTCCTTTGGACCAAAAAAAAAAAAATACAGAGGCTTTAGTTAATGATTTTCATCAAGATATTTGCCACTCAGATTCACTCCCGTATTGCAGCTATCTTTCTCTTATACATACATACATGGTGGTTATCTACTCCTTACACAGAGTTTGACCACCTCCTGCACCTACACCTTAGCCCTTTCATGGCGTCTGATGTGGCTTTTTAAACCAGACAGTGTTTTGAAAAAACACCCACACAGATTGCACCTCTGATTTGTACTACCAATACCTGCAGGTAAGTTCTGCTCATTGTGGATCCTAACATGTCTTTTAAGACCCGCATTGGATACATACATACATACATACATACATAGACATATGATCTGCCTTTTATTATCATTAATAAGAAACCTTTAATTAAAAGTATATAAGATGCGTGGCTTTGAAATTTGGGATTGTACAATGGATGAACGAAAAATACAGGATTTGCCTCCCTTCAATTACCGATCGTACGTAGAAATTAACCCCACTTCTACCGGCCAGACATGGTTTCTCATTTGGGTACAAGGCCATCATTCCGGGAGAGAAGATGTAGTCCGTCCATTAGCTGACACGTAATTTACTCTGTCGATCTCGAAAGTCTGAAAGTCAATGCTTGCATGCTTGGGATTTGAACTTAGAATATAGAGAGCTGGTACAAGATAACTCAAGTTTTTTCTCTTTCCCCTGACGCTTCTCAATTATTGATTTTCATAGCAATGTGCGAGCCCCAACAAAATTAAATTTGTTGCTGTCTTTGTTATTGTTTTTATTTAGCCGCAAGTTGGATTAGATCCTAGAATCGTTTGTTCATAGGCATTACACACATTTTACCACACCAGTGCATCATGGACTACATCATCTAACGTTATCAAGGTCGTAGTTTTTCTGTAAGCCAATAATGAAAACGCATAATTTGCTCAATCTATTCTGTACATATTAATCTATTTAGTACCAAGAAGTTTATACTACCAGAAAATTTATGCTGCTAGAAAATCAACCCCTAATAACACATTTCTGAACCGAAAAGAAATACAGGTTACTTATTCAAGGGAATTAACTCTTATACTGTTAGTCACAGTTATCTACCTTAATTGTGAACCATTAGCTTCCAAATAGTTTTTAATTATGTTCGCACGCCGGGCAAAATGTTTAGCGGCATTTCGTCCGTCGCTACACTTTGAATTCAAATTTCGCCGGGGCTTACTTTGGCTTCATCTTTTCTGATTGTTTAACAATGCCACAAATCTGAAGGAATATTGAAATGAATTCATTAATTTTCGGTACTTATCTCGTAATTATTTTACCATTCCATCCTCAAGGTAAAAAGTATAACCAGACAGGATTTCTTCAATTTAGAATTTGTCTTTTTGTTATCGAGTTACCCGATGAACTGCGACATTGGCATTTACTTCCCTTCTTGTCTCCCATATAATGTAAGTGATACGGATAATGCATAACTACTCAGGACTGATGCCTATAATTAAAAGAATATATATATAGTGTAGTATATTGCCACTTAAGTGTGGCTGACCCCTAGGGGTGGGTGTTACTGTTGCTTTTAGCCCCAGGAGGACATCTCCTGATGTCCTCCTGGGGCTAAAAGCAACAGTAACACCCACCCCTAGGGGTCAGCCACACTTAAGTGGCAATATACTACACTTTATCGTGCAGTTACTGTTAATACTTCATTTAGAGAATATATATATATATATATATAAAAGAACAGAGAAAACGACCCAACTAAATTTTTACTTTTAGTTAGTTGTAAAAGGCTGTGGTTCGTGATATGAAGAACTGTATAAAGTATATTGAATGGATTTTGCAGGGTTGTGATCTGAAGTGGAAATGACCAGTGGTGAAAATACAACTAGGCTGGGGGTTGTCATTTTCATCGAACCGGACAGTCTTGACTTAGCTGACTTATGATTAAAGATCTTCCAGCATTCATATTCTTGTTCTCCGATATAGAGAACCTCAAACCCCCGCCCACGCCTACCTCCTCCAGTAGCCCATGTGCCTTCCACAACAGTGAGTGTTTATGAAAAAGATTTAGTTGGCTACTATGTCAGACAGATCGAACAACAGCGTAAGCACTTGCTTGAAGAAGTAGTCAGACAACTTTCCAGTTCAATGACCTTCCATTCCGCTGCATAAAATAATAGCAATTTCAAATTCAGGTGCAAACTCATCAGTTGTATGTGCGCGTGTGTGTCTTTGAGAGAGAGAGAGAGAGAGAGAGAGACTATCGACGAAATCCACACCTGTTCTTAATTGTTACTTTACTTTATCGAACTCAGAAGGATGAAAGGTAATGTTGCTTTGTTGGAATCTGAACCCTGAGTGCGAAGAGCTAAATCTAAATATCGTCTGACATTTTATCCGGCACTCTACCGATTCTGCCAATACCGCATCCTCTACCCGGATTGACAAAAGTTTCTGATTTAGAAACAAGGCCAGGGTTTGTTTTTTTTTCATATATTTATTTATTTTTTTATATTTTACGTGTTTCAGTCATGCTGCGGCCATGCTGGACTACGGTCTTGAAGAATTTTTAGTCGAATGAATCGACTCCTGCTCAGGTGCTTATTCTCTCGGCGACTATTTGCCGAACCGCTAATCTGCGGGGACGTGAACAGAGTCAGAGAGTGCCGGTGTGTGCTTAACTGTTAAGACTACCTTATCACTTGAGCAGAAACTTGCACAGCTGTCTCTTGGAACATCCTCGACGTGGCAGCTGCATACATACGTACATACATACATACATACATACATACATACATACATACATACATACATACATATTTATACAAACACATTCATGCATATATATATATAGTTACATATTTACACTAACTCTGATTCTCAAGTGGTGGTGGTAGTATAAATAGTCAGGAAGACATACACACACACACTCATATATATATGTATGTATGTGTGTGTGTGTGTGTGTGTGTGCGTGTATGTATGTATGTATGTATGTATGTATGTATATATGTATGTATTCATTTACATGTTTCAGCTCTAAGGCTGTGGCTATACATATGTATATGTACGACAGATATTTCTTTCAGTTTCTGTGTACCAAATCCACTCAAGAATGAATGAGTTTGGTAGGAGACTGGAAGAAGCCCGTCGTATATATGTATATACGTATATATATATATATGTGTGTGCGTGTGTGTGTGTGTGTGTGTGTGTGTGTGTAGGTAGAGGGTAGAGATTTTCTTCAGGGAGTGACGACCCTGCCTGACACGAGTCCCGGGCTCAGCTGGCTCCGGTTGACAGTACACGGTGTGGGCCCCTATCCAGGGTTACGGAAAGGAGACAACCTTCAAAGAAATCCGGAGTGGAGCTCCGTAGGCGGTTTAGTGTTCGACTCGACATTCTTCCGGCAGCTCCTGCAACCAAGCTGGTGCCAAACGTAATGCTCTGCACTCCTTTGAACTACGTCAGCAAGGTCGAGAGAGGAATCCTGACGATTGGGCTACCCCGGATTTCCTTACATCTAGCCCAGGCCTGCGCAAAGCTGGAGAGGACACTTCAGTGCTGCTGTTAAAAGTGGTAGGCATCTGCGTCACCTGCCAGAGGGAGTGTTTGTCCTGCATAGAACTACACAGCCACAGCAGGAGATGTAAATGACATGAAATGTAAAAACCAGACTGGATTATTTTATGCGCAACTCCATTGTCTCCCGAGACAAAAGGACGCCAAGAACAACGACAACAACAACAACAATATATATAAAATGATAAAACTCCGAGTTTCGGATGTAGGGACCTTGGTGTAATTATTGATGATGCTATTGTGTAGAAGTCGTGAATATATGCTGTTTTCTACTAGGTATAAGTTATTGGTTTTATCGGGAGAAAGTGCCTTCTTTTGGAACTTTTTATGTAATTGATGTCTTAGGCTACAAACCTATAACGAAAATAATAAAGAAGCTAGCATTATCGCCGCCAGGCTTAAATTAGATAAAAAAACAAAACAAAACAATAGAGGTCCTCCCCCCAAAAAGAGGCCTTTATAACTATCAAATGCCATAAGAAGAACTTCCTATCTAATCCTAAATGTAGGCTTATTAACCCAGCTGAATCAGAACTTTGCATTATTAGTAAAGAAATTTTAGGAAAAATCAATGCGAAAGTCAGGAATGTCACTAGGTCAGTACAATGGTCTAATAGTATAGAAGTCGTTGACTGGTTTAAAGCTATTAAGAATAAGAATAAAGCGAGATTCACACAATTCGACATTGTTGATTTTTATGCCTCTATCTCTAAAGAACTACTAGATAAAGCCCTCACCTTCGCAAGCGAATTCATAGAAATCAGTACAGGTGATAAGGACATAATCTTCCATGCTAGAAAGATTTTACTCTTCAGCGAGAACGCAGAGTGGGTCAAGACTACCGATACAGAGAGTCCTTTCGATGTGAGCATGGGGTCATATGATGGAGCAGGCATATGCGATCTTATTGGACTATTCCTACTCGATACGTTGGGCAAAACTTTTCCTGGCGTATTTTCCTTCGCCATTTACAAAGATGATGCCCTAGCTTTAACCGCAAATACCAATGGACCAGCACAGGATCGGTTTAGGAAGGACATTATCCATTTGATGAAGACTTTCGGCCTTAGCATATATACAGGTACCAACCAGACCGTTGTCAATTTCCTAGATGTATCTTTAGATCGAAATAAGAATATTTATAAACCTTATAGGAAGCCCAACGATAGACTTTGTTATATTAATGTGGGTTCCTGCCATCCCCCAATAGTGGTTAAAAATTTAGTTAAAAACATTAGCAAAAGAATTTCTAGCCTCACCTACGATAGGGACATTTTTAATAGCGTTGCCCCAGTATATAATAAGGCTCTAAAAGATAGTGGTTTTAACGAGGAAATAACCTATACACCTACCATCAGTCCAGTAATAAAGAAAAGAAAACATAGAAATAGGAAAACTATCTGGTTCACACCCCACTACTCAACTGAAGTGACCTTTAATATAGGCAAGTATTTCTTAGTACTGATAGATAGACATTTTCCAGTCAACTCTAGTTACAGAAAGCTCTTCAATAGACATAACTTAAAAATCAGTTTCAGCTCAACTACTAATTTTAAAAATATAATCGCACACAACACACAAAAACCACAATATGAAACAAGCTGTTCATGCAGGGATAAAAATTTGTGCCCGCTAAATGGAGCTTGCATGTCCGAAACCATCATTTATGAAACCACTGTGGACTCCATATCCACTAAGGACACACTTTCGACGACGAAATACGTGGGCCTTACTGAGGGTAATTTCAAGGCCAAGTTCAATAATCACACCTTGTGCTTCAGGCACTGGTATAAAAGGAAAAACGACCAAATTATCCAGTCATGAATGGTCCTTAAAAGATAAAGGTCTCAGTTACAACATCCATTGGATGATCTCAGCCAAGTGTAAGCCCTACGCCAACGGCAGCGGAAAGTGCGGTCTTTGTGATATGGAAAGATGGCTCATCTGGAAAGGCAGCTTAGACCCCACCACATGTCTGAATTCAAGAACTGAACTTTTCGGATCATGTTCACATGTGACTAAATATTTGTCACGTTTTTGGTCCCCACGAGAATACAGATAACACTTGCTTTCTATATTGTGTCTATCTATAAGCTTTATCTCTCTATCCTTTTTACTTATATTTCTTGTATATTTTTAATATTTTTTACATATTTATAGAGATATTGTTTTATAAGTTTATCACTCATATATTTTTTACAAATATTTTTTCTGTATTCTACCTTCCGCCCTCCATTTTTCCTGTGCGTATATAGACGTGTACATGGAACCTTTTGTGCGCGCTTGTGGAGGTGTGCGTGTGTGCGGGTTCGTGCGTATATAGACGTGTATGTGTGCGTACATGCGAGAATGTGCGTATATAGACGTGTCTATGAACCTTTTTTGCGCGCCTGTGTGTGTGTGCGAGCGTGTATGCAGGTATGTATCTATTTTTTGGCGAATGTGTGGTTGAGCATGTGTGTATTTCAAGTGAGGGTAGATGAGTATATACATATAGGCGCATGTACGTAGGTGTGCGGGCGTGCATGTGTATTTATGGACTGGTGCGCTTACGCGAATACTATGGACGTTTTTACTCCCTTACCTTTACTCCCTCCCCTTACTTAGCGGTCATTCTAATAGCTCTTTTGTCTTAATAACGGTCAATCATACAGTAATTTGTTTAACGGTCATTTTCATAGCATTTTTTCGATGGCCAGATAACTGAAGAGATAGCGGCCTGAGTTTCCGCCCCGACATTCGAAACTCGGAGTTTTATCATGGCTACCGAATAATTGTCACATATTATTTACAGATATATACATATATATATATATTGTTGTTGTTGTTGGCGTCCTTTTGTCTCTGGAGGCAATAGAGTTGCGCATAAAATAACGCATAAATGAAATCATTCAACCAAAGCCAGGTCTATATATATATGTATATATACACCTGGCTTTAAGGGTCTCGCAAAAGGCCTAGTTGAAGGCACAAGCTTTCGAGTTCTTTTTCAAGGCTTAAAAAAACTGAAAAATCGCTGCAATAAGTGTGTGAATTTCATAGGGGAATATGGTGACAAAGCCAGGAACTTTTCAGCGCCCCCTTGTGTGTGCTTCTGTGTGTGTAGGTGTCTGCGTCTCTCTCTCTCTCTCTCTCTCTCTCTCTCTCTCTCTCTCTCTCTCTCTCTCTCTCTCTCTCCCTCTCTGTATATATATATATATATATATGTATGTATGTATATATTATGGAGATGTACTTGCATAGCAAGTGACCTGATCTGAGATCGTGTGCTAGAACGGAAACAATTACAGCGTGGAAGATGTTTTATAAGCTATTTAAGAAACACACAAAAACCGTTAGATTCACTTGAACATTTAAATTTAATTTGCCAAAATATTTTCGTCGCTTTGAGACCGCGACCTGGTCACTGACACAATTCTGTGCTGCATCTCCCCTTGAATGTTCACGACACCAACACTTCGATGTCTGTAATCCATCACATTTTGCATTTTGGGAGGATTTTAATGCAGAAATGAGAAGTGGAATTTCCAAATATGTGACCAGCCATTAGCAAACTCTGGAAAGAAAATTTCGATTGTAGTGCGATGTCCCGAGATGTTGTTTTGAAGCTGGGGCCGTCTGTAAATGAAACAATGCTATCTGCTGCACTTTTACTGAGATATAATGACCTCAAAATGGGATATAAACTAAAGCAAGTGAAATGCCGGCCATAAAGGTGAAGTCGATTTCTTTCGTTGCCGCTTACTGTCTTGTCTGCCACCAGTACATAGTCGATTGCAAGTGTTGACTCAGAGATATATATAGAGAAAGGAAGAGAGAGAGAAGGAATGAAAGAGAAACAGGAAGACTAGGGTACTAGAATGTGAAAAACACGCGTGAGATAGAAAAACAGAGAGAGAGAGAGAGAGAGAGAGAGAGAGAGAGAGAGAGAGAGAGAGAGAGAGAGAGAGAGAGAAAGAGAGAGAGAGGAGAGAGAGAAAGGAGAAAGAGGAAAGAGAGAGAGATAAGGTGAGGGGGATGTATTTAGTTTGTTGAGGTTTATTGCTGCAATCTGCAGCTGTTGATCCAATTTTAGTTTAACAACTGCAGAACGAGCAGAAACTAAATCTTACTGTGCATGTGACTAGCCACAACTGCAAAAGAGAAAATCTTATTTATGAAAATAGTCTTATGGCACAAAGCAGCCCAATAAATGTTGTTTTGTTTGATATTATGCATAGCAAATGTGTGTGTGTGTGTTTGTGTGTGTGTGTGTATGTGTGTGTGTGTGTGTGTGTGTGTGTGTGTGCTTGTGTGTATTTGCGTGTGTGTGTGTGTGTGTGTGTGTGTATGTGCGTGTGTGTGTGTCCGTTTGATAATGTTTAAGTGGTCTAACAGTTAGCCAACTTAGATCACACTGTAAATTTTGTTCTACTACACTCAGATTTAGCTATATTACACACGCCCATACACATTCGCACAGGCATACACAAACGCATCCCTACATGCACATACAATAAAAGAAGAACAAATTTTTCTTTATTTATTTTTTTTTCGACTAGTCTCTAAACCAGTGGGTCGTAACGTTTACTATGCTCCGTACCCTATAAAAAGTGTCTGGTTAATTTTTGCCGCTTACAATTAATACCAGATTTGAAGGCGGAACGATTAGTTTTTTAATAACTGTTTTACTACATATTATGTGTGGACAAATTGAAATATAAAACTATATATATATATAAGCGCAGGCGTAGCAGTGTGGTAAGAAGCTTGCTTCCAAACAACATTGTTCTGGGCTCAGTCCCACTGTGTGTTACTTTGGGCTAGTGTCTTCTATTATAGCCTCATGCCAACCAAAGCCTTGCGAGTAGATTTGGTAGAGGGAAACTGAAAGAAGCCTGCCGTATATATATATAACATTTAATTCACGATGGAATATAGCCATCAACAACTTCCTTTCCTCGACATCTTCATTAAGAAATCTAACAACAAAATAGAAACATCGACTCCAAGCAATATCTACCGTTCAACTCATGCCGCCCCAGACACACTATAATGGATATTCCTGTCAACCTAACAAAAAGGTTTTGTACTATAGTTTCTAATAGAAGCACCAGAGACACACGACTACATGAACTAAAGGATACACTCATCACCAGTAACTACCCACCATCACTAATTGACATATGCTTTAACGTGCCCGATAACTCAACATCCACGAACTCAGATATCCCAAATTAAAGAAGGATTTACAACCAAAAGCCCTACCATACATCTCCACGCACAACCCGCTTAACAATGAAACCTTCGACACCATCCTCCAAAACATTCCCGTACTAAAAAAACGACCAGAGAATGAAATTAATTCTCCAAACGCCCACCATCTTAAAAAGCAAGGGACAGCCCAAATCTATGAAAAGTCTCCTAACACATGCCCGAATACGCTCAAAAACAACACTGAAGCCGTCAGTAAAAAAATGCGGAAGACCTAACTGTGGTATATGCATCAATCTAATTGAGGGATCAGAGTTCTCTTTCAAACACGGTCAACGTTTTACAATGAAAAGCAACTTCACATGTGCTTCGGAGAACTTGATATATGTATTAACTTGTTCTAGATGTCGAGAGCAATACATAGGCCAAACCAAAAACAGTCTACGTCAAAGGATGACTCTACATAGATCTCAGATCAAAATTTGGAAATACAGAAAAATAGCATTCAGCGAACACATTGACATTTGCGCCAATAACAAACAACCCAGTTTCAGAATTATTCCCCGCTATCAATTCACAGACGATGCAACCTGTAGTCAGCGTATTAGTAAAGAGACATTCTTTATCACAAAATACCAACCCCTTTTGAATGCAACCACAACAAATGACACTGTTACCAGGGCCTTAGAATAACACCCACGCAAATATTAAAAATGATATATTCAAAACAGTCTCCTCAAGAATTTATTCAGAACGATTTCAATCACGATCATCCACAACGAGTCACTTTTAAGTCACTCGACCATTTAAGTGGATTCCATCAACATCCTGCTACTGTCATACCACACCCGCATTCTTCTTCTTCTTCTTCTTCTTCTTCTTCTTCTTCTTCTTCTTCTTCTTCTTCTTCTTCTTCTTCTTCTTCTACTAATACTGCTGCTTAAACAATCAAAGACAAGAATTTAAAATCAAAATATCTGCTGCTAACTACCTAGAACCCACACGAGTAAAAATGAGAGACAGAGACAGACACAAAAAAGGAAAATGTCCCTTGCATTCGAAAACTATGGAAATATTAAAAAAAAAAGCATTTCATTTAAATAACTGAAACCGGTACTAAAATGTTCTTCATGATAAAAAAATTAATTTAGCATTTTCTATCTTGTTTTATTTTCCTTATTTTCTTTATTTTCCTTATTTTCTTTATTTTCCTTATATATATATATATATTATTATTATTATTATTATTATTATTATTATTATTATTATTATTATTATTATTATTATTATTATTATTATTATTATATTATATTAGAGGAAAGGTCAAAACCAAGGCAGAACGAGTGTCTCAAGTCATTTAGAATAATTTAATTAGGGTAAGGTTAATTTGAAGTCTTCAAATTCACCTTACTCTAATTGAATCATTCTAAATGACTTGAGACACACGTTCTGCCTTGGTTTTGATTTTTCCTCTAATATAATATACATATGCTATAATAGACCCTAACACGGATACCTAGATCAAGCCTTAGCTGCAGTCTTGGAACCTAATGGTCGACCAACTATAGCACTTACCCAGCGTACCTATTCGTTTAGATCACAAGTGCCCTACGAACTTGATCTCTAAATACCTTGACCGTTTGCTTGCTTACCTAGTGGTTTCTCTCCCCTCTCACATCCACGACACTAATGCTCTCCGTCTCTTTAAGTCTTTCCCTTTTCCTTCTGGTCCCTCTGAACTTCTCTTCACTTTCTGTATCAAGAGTTTATATATGGTGATCCCACACAACGAAGAACTTCTTATATTGAAACACTTTCTGGACCTTCGACACAACCGCCAACTTGACACCTCGCTACTTCTTCGTCTGGCTGAACTTGTTCTCTCCCTCAACTGCATCTCGTTCAGTGGAGGGGGGGGAGGTTACCAACAAGTCTCGGGAGTGGCCTTGGGAACGAGAGTGGGCTCCAACTATGCGAACCTGTTCATTGGATACGTTGAGGCCCAAATATTCTCACGATTCACTAGTGCCACTACCGAAGTATACGGTCGTTATATCGATGACTTATCGGTGTGACCTGACTCCCCCGTGAACAACTACTCCTTCCTCTCTTTTCTTCAATCCTTCCATCCTGCCCGCGAATTCTCCTACACCATTTCTAACTTTTCCGTCGCATTTCTCGGCATTTCTGTCGGTATACACCACTCCGCTCTCACTACCTCTATCCACTGCAAACACACAGACTCACACTTCTACCTTAACTTCTCCTCTTCCCACCCTACCCACAACAAGCTCTCCATCCCCTACCTCGATTCTTCCGTCTGCGCAGGCCATGCAGTGACAACCATGACTTTGAGACTCAGTCTAAACTCATGGCCCGCCACTTTATCCTACGTGGATATCCACTCACCACCATCCACACTGACCTTGCCAGGGCACGTTCTGTGGACCGTGACTCTGCTCTTTCTCCCCGCATTCGCTCCACCGTTGGCCGTCTCCCGTTTCCCCTCACCTACCACCCCTCCACCCTGCCCCTTCAACGCACCATTGTCCAAGCCTTCCGGCGACTCCAGCCCGACCCCTCCATAAACAAAAGTTGGGCCACCAGTGAACACCTCGTAGATTTGGTGGTAGTTAGAACAAATGTTAACCATTATGTTATTATCTTCCATACTTATTATTGTAGCGTGTGGTTTGAGTGACAGTTGGCTGCGATTTCTAAAAGTTTGAGTGATCATGCAATGGCTCAACATCTGCAAATTAAATTCTATTTCCTACCGACACGGCAGAGTTTTCGGTACTTAAGTCAAGATATATCGATACGTTGATAACAAACCATTACCTAATTGAAGAATTTTAGTCAAAAGGACAGGAGAGACTACCTCGGAATTTACCTACCTTTTTTTTCTTTTTTCCCTACCTTGTGTTGGAATAATATTTTCAATGTTTTACTGGTTTTATCTCTCTGAGAGAAGTGTCAGGGATTTTCGGTGGTGGCGCAGGATTTGAAGTCAGAATACATAGTGCCAAATCAGACACTACAAAGTGTCCTGTTTGACGCTATAACAATTCTACTAATCCACTGTTCTGGCTTAGTACTTTTGTTATCAACTCGGAATGGATGGAGGGCTGCATTGATCTTGACAATATTTGAAATCAGAGTACAGTGCCAGATTCAGATATTACGAGGCGTTTTATTCAATACTCTAATGATACTGCTAGTTCACCACCTGGGAATTCCAGGAAAAGTAAACAAAAAGACGCCCTAAAATCTAACAGCGCTTACAGACACTATATTCAGTGAACAGAAATATACAATATCTTATGCCATGACTGATTGGATGTTCAATCTTACCATAAGCCACAACGAACTTCAATGAAAATGAAACTAAAAGCAGGGTTCAGTAAAAATAACTAACACTGCTAAAGAAAATGCTAGACCTGCCTGACTGCCGTCCACTCAGTGAAATGAATTCAAGAATAAAAAAACGTGAAATATAACTTGGATATAACTTCATATGAGATGATTTAATTCACTCACGGCTGTGCAGGAATAGACAACATTTACTTTTCCGCAACCACTTCTAAGATTTCTCATTAATTTAATTCTTGACCAAATCAAATACAATTAAATTCAATAAAAAGTTCCTATGCGCTGCTATATTAGAAATAAGTATGATAAAAACTTGGCTGGTTTTAAGAAATGGTATGATAACATGAAAAAGAAATTGTTCCCAAATTGGAACACTGATGTATAAATGTATCTTGTAAAGTTTACTGATTGATTATTTTCGCTTTAATTACGTTTGAATAAAAATTTTAATGATAAGCACTCAATTATTTAACGAAGTCATAATTGGTGCAGTAGACAAAAAGTGATGGGGTAAAAATCAATCAAACTTGAATAAGAATAAAGCCCAAATTCAACTTTATAACCATATTTGTTTTTTTAGGAAACATCTATATATATAAAAATGAGAATGTGTGTCTGTCTGTCTGTCTGTCTGTCTGTCTGTCTGTCTGTCTGTGAATCCCTTAAAACTCGAGAACTACACAACCAATTTCATTCAAATTTTACAGATGCCTTACTTAGGGTTCTTGCAGAGTTCGAGCCCACGGCAACATAATATCTCCTCCACTATTTAAGTATTACGTGTCAAAAGTGAACCAAAAACACTCATGTCAAATACTTTCACTTTAAAAATGAAACTATTCCACTAACTGAAACAATCACATTTCGATACTGTAATGACAGATACTTTCAGAGAGAGAGAGAGAAAGAGAGAAAGAGAGAGAGATGTATATGTATACATATAAATGTATATGTACACGTATATGTATATATATATATATATAGATATAGATATAGATCTATATGCATGCATGTATATGTATACATATGTGTAGATGTATATATATATATATAGATATACATGTAATATGTACACATATATACATATATATACATGCATACAGATATCTATACATATATACACCCATCACACACATACACATGCACACAAACACACACATTAGTCATTTGTTTTCTTATCCAAAACTACGTCAAAAGTACTGAATGGATCTTTATGAAATTTGGAAATTATATTCTATGCATAACGGCCATAACTCCTATGAAAATTCATATATTTTTGATGTTGATGAAATTTTAACACGAACATAACACATGAGCATGATTTGTAATTCAACGGTACAACAGTGTAAGACTACCCTTTCAGATATACTTACATTGTGATTTCTGCAATGTGGTGCATAAATTGTCAAGTACATGAGACGCATCTTTGCCTCCACTGATTCACTTGCAAAGTGTTGAGTAAAATTATTTCGTTGCCGACCTCCTTTGAGTCTTTTTATTATCACTGCGACACACATAGTCCCCAGTTGGTAACATTGATTTCAAGGCCTTCCCAGATGAGAGACTGGTTGTTCTAAGACATTTATCGATTGTAAATTTTGTCTGCAATTTGGAAATTATATTCTATGTATAACGGCCATAACTCCCATGAAATTCATATATTTTTGATGTTGATGAAATTTTAACCCGAACATAACAGATGAGCATTGTCTGTAGCTGGTCTTCTCTTGGAAGAGCCCTGCTTCTCACATGGACAACTGTATGTTGGCTGCTCAAGAGTGGGCAGCAAAAAAAAAACCTATTTGCATATGCTCCACAAGGGAAAACAAGGAACATTGTTTACAACGAGGTGTTATAATCACAACAGCAAGAAAGTATGTACATGATCACTTTCTTTTACGAAACTTCATTGACTTTCATATATTTATATTGATATACACATATATACGTGTGTTTGGGTGCGTGTGTGTGTGTATATATATCTCTCTCTATATAAAGATGAGAATGTGTGTCTGTCTGTCTGTGTGTCTGTCTGTCTGTGTGTCTGTATGAATCCCTAAAACTCGAGAATTACACAACTCTCTTTTACAAACCCAGTGAAAACACATATATTTCATATGTCAAAGAAATTCAAGCAATACATATAACACCAAAGTTAAAAACATTCCCAACAATTCCACAATCCCCAACCTCCAGAGCTATTGAAAAAACTGTTATCATAAACTGTTTCATAAACTGCGAAAGTTTATGAAAAGAAATATACTTAATTTAAATTGCCTAAAAATGCTAATATTCTTTGAGAAAAAGATTATTCTGCGATTTAAAGCATAAGTAGATCAATTTAAGCTCATTAAATAGTAAAACTTATAGATAATTAACGAATATAATCATAGGTAATTAACGAATATAATTATAAATACAACAGCTTTGTGTCAATAATAACAAATTTTTCTTTCTTTTCTTTTTTTTTTCGAAAGTGGTGAGCTGGCTGAAATGTTAGCACTCCGGGTGAAATGCTTAGTTGTATTTCGTCTGTCTTTACGTTCTGAGTTCAAATTTCGCCGAGGTCGACTTCGCCTTTCATCCTTTCGGGGTCGATAAATTAAGTACCAGTTGCGTATTGGGTAGATCTGATCGATTGGCCCCCTCCCCCAAAATTTCGCGCCTTGTGCCTAGAGTAGAAAAGAATAATAACAATCCGTTTATCTGCAGAAAATATAGCCAGTAAAAAGAGTAGAGTCGTAGGAAACTGTTCATGGTTCAATTTATTTTACTTTCTACCCTATTTTTCGGTTAATAATGAATATTTAGTTCTCCTGCCCATTTTGACTGTAATTTGTATTCAGTTGAAGCATTATAATAAGGCAAAAGTATGTCACATACACAAAGATTTATATAAGAGTGCATACACAACCATACTCACACGAGCTTGTACATCCACAGATTCATACGCACGCTCTTATATGTATATATGAACGTACACACACTCGCGCACACACATATACATATGTAGATCGTATATCTCGATGAGATCTTATCAACATTTTATTACTATACATGTATATATACATACACGCACAAACAAATGCATACGTATATATAGCCAGTCACACACGCGTACATATATTTAGATACACCTGCATACAGAGACTTATACACATACTATATGTACGTCATATATATTACATATAAAGCATACATATATATGTATCTATCTATCTATCTATCTATCTATCTATCTATCTATCTATCTATCTATCTATCTATCTATCTATATATATATATATATATATATATATATATATATATATATATATATATATATATATATATATATATATATATATACATAATTAAGGGATCAGCAAATATTTGCTTCACCATATACCGAAGTTCAGAAATAGCAGCTAAGAAAGCTGAGAATCCCACAGATAGCATCACTTGTAACTCACAAAGGCAAAAACCAGAAGAAAAAAAACAATGAAAAACTAACCATTCCGAAGGTTAACAGTAGACGCGTTCCTGGATTATGATTGATACTCAATTTCCTTCATCAATACTGTATTCCAGCAGTAAATTTGACTATGCTAGCAAACTGTGCAAGCATGAATGAGTAACATTCCACACCGACACAGATCTGAAAGCATAACCGAATCTACCTCGGTCAGCCAGTCTAACTGTCCTTCCCTCAAGAAATTACCATGTGCGCGACAAGTGATACCGCAGAGAATCTGCGTATACTAACAGGGAGTGAATAATTATTACAAATTAAAAGGGTAAAGGATTATCAATTTATTAATTAATAAATCAATTAACAATTAATAATTTTTACCAAGCCCATCGGTATGAAAGCACCATTATTGGTGGAGAACTTATTTTAAAGCTCATATATATTTATAAACATAATTAAGGGATCAGCAAATATTTGCTTCACCATATACCGAAGTTCAGAAATAGCAGCTAAAAAAGCTGAGAATCCCACAGATAGCATTACTTGTAACTCACAAAGGCAAAAACAAGAAGAAAAAAACAATGAAAAATTAACCATTCCGAAGGTTAACAGTAGACGCGTTCCTGGATTATGATTGATACTCAATTTCCTTCATCAATACTGTATTCCAGCAGCAAATTTGACTATGCTAGCAAACTGTGCAAGCGTGAACGAGTTACATTCCACACCGACACAGATCTGTGCGTGTGTATTTTGTGTGTGTGCATGTGTGTGTGCGTGTGTATGTGCGTGTGCTTGTGTGTGTGCTTGTGTGTGTGAACGAGGGGTTGTGTGGGGAGGCATATGTGTGTTTTTTGCGCGTGCATGCGTGTGCGCATATGTGTGCGTGTGTGTGTGCGTGTGTGTGCGTGTACAGACGTATATATGTAAGACGTAAATATACACACAGATACACGTATACACATGTATACATATGTACGCAATCATGCTCGCATGCAAAAATCACTTGGTGTATACATATAGAAGTTATAACAGACAAGTTAGATGAGAAGTAAATTTTAAAACGTTGGAAAGGAGAAAGAAAAAGAAAAGGAAGGATCCTAGATGTAACATTTAGCGAGGGAAAGAAGTAAGAGGAGGGGAGAGGAGCGCAAAGTTGAAGGACTCTATACAAGTAACGAATAGGGAGAGAAAGGATACATTCCGTAAGGAAAGAAAAAGAAAGAAAGAAGGAAAGAAAGGTGGCTGAATATGTGTAACGAACGTACACAAAATAAAATTACGTATACGTGTGTATATAAAAGTGTATATTAGAATAAATACACATATAAGATTTCATATATCAAAGACGAAGGCTCTCCATCTCGATCTTCGAACAAACTCTTCCGTTTTCTCTACAAGACTTTTGAGATATTGCTTTTGTGTAGAGATAGGTATATTTTTCTGAGGATAATCCAGTGGGTAAAGTTCCATCGTTTTCGGCTGTTTCTTCTTCCTACTTGTGTAGAGTCGCTCGAACTTTTCTAAAAAAGGAGCGGGTTACACCGGAGCGAGTACATAAATGTGAAACAAGGTGGACAAAAGAGTACTCACATACCAGAGGTAGAGTATTATGCTTTATTTAAAAGCAGCAGAAATATAAAAAAAGCTGTTACCCAGAATATAACAAAAGCTGTGGATCTATTTCAAAACGGGGGCACCAGTATTTTCTTAACGAAACGCTAACGAAACACTTTGAAACTTGGGACACTGGTAGAATGTGTCATATAAAACATATTTTACTCTTAGTCTTCTTAACAAAAAAACGTACATCGCAAATTATTCAATGTTAAAGTTGTCGTATTTCTGTAATTTCAACCAATCACTGACGTCTATTCAGTTGAATAGAGTTACTGCTGGGCGGTCATAAAAATGTTATTCCCTGTGACATATTTCATCCGGTTTAATCGTAATCTATACGCATATATTGTTTATATAATAAATTACGCTGTGCGTATCTATGTGTGTAACAATCTTAGAGTTAGGATTCTAGAGTTAGGGTTAGTTTTAGGGTTAGGGTTAGGGTTAGGGGATTAATACGATATACACCGTTACAGCGCTAACTGTTTTCAACTGAATAGACGTCAGTGATTAGTAGAAATTATCGAAATAAGACAATTTTTTACATGAAATAAATTCGAATACAAAACTTTTTTTCTGTTCTATAACACAAAATAGATAAGTATACGAAGTTTGAAAGTCTTTCGGTACCAAAAACACTACATAAAACATAAATGAAAACTGGTGCCCCCGTTTTGAAATAGATCCAAAGCTGTTACTAATCAATGCATTAAAAATTAAAATTAAAATTTTTAGATGTAAATTTGGATTTACAGTCGGATAAATTCAAACCTTACCGTAAGACTAATGATAAGCTATCTTATATTAGCAAAGAATCCAATCACCCATCAGTTATTCTTAGGAACTTAGTAATGTAAGTAAACGAATATCATTAATTTCTTCGGATGAGGCAGCATTTCAAAATACCGCACCTTATTACAATAGCGCATTAAGGAATAGTGGATTCTCTGAGAAGATCCAGTATAACCAATTTAATGCTAGCAGTAATGCTACACGTAGAACTAGGGGTAGGAAGGTTTTGTGGTTTAACCCAGCTTTCAATATGGCCGTAAAATCAAATATAGGCAGGGAATTCTTAAAATTAGTCTCTAGACATATTTAACCTGACCATAAGTTTTATAGAATATTTAATAGAAGAACGCTTAAGATCAGCCATTCTTGCTGCAAAAACTTCGCCTCATTCATTAAACAACACAACAATAAGGTAATTGCAAATAATCATAGTGCCAATTCTCCTCTTAAAAATTACAATTTCAACGATGGGACATCCTGTCCGTTGGAAGGAAAATGTCTGGAGAAAGGAATCGTGTATAGAGCCAAGGTGCAGATAGAAGGGTTGCACGAATATAGAACTTATACTAGGGCTTCTGAAAATTCTTTCAAAACCCGATTTTATTCTCAGAAATTCCTTCAGATACCCCGAAAATAGGACGAAGACCAGCCTGGCAAAATATGTCTGGGAATTAAAAGAAAACGAAGCCCGACAATTCAACGTGATATGGAGAATTTTAGATAGAGCTTCACCTTACAGGCATGGTGCGCATAAAAGACCCATCAAATGTGATTTATGCCTGCTGGAAAAATATATTTTATTCCAGGACAATAACTCTTTAAATCAAAGACGCGAACTCTTGAATTCCTGCAGACACGCAACTAAATTTAAAATATCAGCTAACAATATACCATATGGATAGTGTATATATTTCTTGATTCTTGGACTAGTTTTTAATCACGCTGTTGGATTTGTTTCTTATAATACATGATTTATTTCGCATCGCAAAGATATCGTATATATTTTGACATATTTCTTAAGTAAAACTTTCGACTGTTACATGCATATATTTTTTTCTTGTTTAAGATTCTACTTTTGTTTTATTTAATTTCATTTTATTGTATTTTATAAACCCATTTTAATCGTTTTATAGATAATTCGATATAGATAATTCGATATAGGGTGTTCTATTTTGCATGTCTTTTATCCGAATTTTATCATTATGCACTCAGTAATTTCTTTAAAAAATGTTGTTTGTATATATACGTCAGGACCTAGATATGTTTTTATGTGGATGCTTGTATTGTTGGCATGCATATGTATTCGTATGTATGCCTCTATGCATATGTGTAAGTAAGCGTGTATGTTTATATTTCTGCACATACATACATAGATGTATATTTATGCATGTATTCACTTATATTTGTGTGGATGTGTATTTACGTGCATATTTCCATATATTTATATATGTAATCTTATATATATGTATTTATTCTAATATACACTTTTATATACACACCTATACGTAATTTTATTTTGTGTACGTTCGTTACACATATTCAGCCACCTATCTTTCTTTCTTTCTGTCTTTCTTTTTTTCTGTCTTTCTTTCTTTCTTTCTTTCTGTTTCCTTACGGAATGTATCCTTTCTCTCCTTATTCGTTACTTGTAGACTCTATACTTTAACTTTGCGCTCCTCTCCCCTCCTCTTACCTCTTTCCCTCGCTAACTGTTACATCTAAGATCCTTCCTTTTCTTTTTCTTTCCCCCACCCTACGTTTTAAAATTTACTTCTCATCTAGCTTGTCTGTTATAACTTCTATATGTATACACCAAGTGATTTTTGCATGCGAGCACTGTTGTAAAATATTTATGTAATGCAGCGTGAAAATTTTAATTTTCAATGCATCATTGAATTTATATTGAATTAATTTATTTTGTTTATTTTGTTCATTGCATGCTTAAGACCATTAATTGAAAGGACCAATGAAACAAATCCATTTTTAAAAGTGTATCCTTTAACTAGTTATGATCATATTATTTCTGCTCTATTTTAACAAAACTGCCCAACGAACGGGAACGTGAAACTCTGAGTAACAGCTTTTGTTATATTTCTGCTGCTTTTAAATAAAGCATAATACTCTACCTTTGGTTTGTGAGTACTCTTTTTTCCACCTTGTTTCACATTTATGTGCTCACTCCAGTATATATATATATGTAATAATATACATATAGATATGTAATAATATACATATGGAAAATACTGGAAGGACTGGTGCCAAACTTTGGCATCAAGTACTACAAGAATGCCCGCACAGGTCGCCACTGCATGGTACCAAAGGTGCTGTCCACTGCATCTCACATAAGAACGAGGTACTGCAACAGCCTCGGTTTCAGAGGACCTCAGCTCTTTAATGCCCTGCCAAAACATTTGAGAGACCTGCAAGACATGGATATAAAGGTCTTCAAGACAAAACTCGACGCTTTCCTCTCCACGATACAAGACGAACTAATGGCTCGAAATGAGACACAGTTTAGGGCAGCGATGTCAAATTCTCTTATACACCAGATGTGCCATCAAAACTCTTGATTGGACTATATCAGGTGGAGGAGAAGAGCCATGCAAGGAACGTGAAGAGAGCACAGCATAAAGACGGAAAGTCACGGTGGTGCTCCAGCATGACCACAGCCACTTGGCTGAAACCCATAAATATATAAATTTAAAAAAAAATAAATAAATATATATATATATATATGTGTGTGTGTGTGTGTGTGTGTGTGTGTGTATGTATGTATGTATGTATGTATTCTTTCTGTTTCCTTCTACCAAATCCACTCACAAGGATTTGGTCGGCATGCGGCTATAGTAGAAGACATTTGCCCAAGGTGCCACGCAGTGGGACTAAACCCGAAACCATGTGGTTAGGAAGCAAGTTTCTTACCACACAGCCACACCTACGCCTATATATCTCTTCCATTCAGCCTTTTTTTCCCGGTCATCTTGTCATGTCAGACCGTTGAACTCTGCGCATTGTTTTCTCTCTTCGTTGTTTTTCATTCTCTCCCCAAATCTGGTATTAATTGTTGTAAGCAGCAAAAGTTAATCGGGCGCTTCTTATAGGGTGCGGAGCAAAGTAAACATTGCGAACCACTGGTTTAGAGACTAGTCGTAAAAAAATTGCGAAAGAAAAACGTTCTTCTTTTATTGTATAAGTGTGTGTGTGTGTGTGTGTGTGTGTGTGTGTGTGTGTGTGTGTGTGTGTGTGTGTGTGTGTGTGTGTGTGTGTGTGTGAGTGCGTCTGTGTAAGCCTGTGTGAATGTGTGTGGGCAAGTGTAATATACCTAAATCTGAATGAAGTAGGAAAAAAAGTTGATTTCACATTAATTTACAGTGTAAACTATGTTGTCTATTTAAACATTATCAAACGTACAGACACACACACATATTTGTTACGCATAACATCAAACAAAAAACCATACTCGCACAGACGCACACACACACGCGCACATTTGTTATGCATATGATATAAAACACACACACGCACACACACTTATGTTTAATGTGATATAAAAGGCACACACACACACATTTGTTATGCATAATATCAAAGAAAACAACATTTACTGGACTGTGTTGTGGCATAGGACTATTTTTACAAACAAGTTTTCTTTTATGCAGTTGTGACTCGTCAACAATTATTTATTCATGCACGGTAAGTTTTAGTTTCTGCTCGTACTGCAGTTAACCTAAAATTGGAACAACAGTTGCAGATTGCAGCAATGCATCCTCCTTACCTTATCTCTCTTTCCTCCCTCCTCCCTTCACTTTATTTTCTCTCACCCCTCTCTCTCTCGTCTCTCTCCCTCTTCCCTCCTCTCTCTTTCTGTTTTCTCCCTCATGCATGTTTTTCACATTCTACTGCCCTACTTCCCATACTCTTTCTGTTTCTCTTTCATTCACTCCCTCACTTCCTTTCTCTCTATATATATCTCTGAGTCGACACTTGCAATCGACTATGAACTGGTAGCCGACAAGACAGTAAGCGGCAACGAAAGAAATCGACTCCACCTTTATGGCCGGCATTTCACTTGCTTTAGTTTATTTCTATTTTGTGGTCATTATATCTCAGTAAAAGTGCAACAGATAGCATTGTTTCATTTACAGACGGCCCCCGCAGCAAAACAACATCTCGGGACATCGCACTACAATCGAAATTTTCTTTCCAGAGTTTACTAATGGCTGGTACCATGTTTGGAAATTCCACTTCTCATTCCTGCATTAAAATCCTCCCAAAATGCAAAATGTGACGAGTAACAGACACCGAAGTTTTGATCTTGTTGACATTCAAGCATACACACACAACACACACACACACACACACACACACACACATACACAGACACACACACACACACACAGACACACACACACACACATACACATACACCTATATTTATATTTATAAACATATATACATATATATGTATATATGTATATATATATATATATATATATATATATATATATATATATATATATATATATATATATATATATATATACATACATATATATATATATATATATATATATATATATATATATATATATATGTATGTATATATATATATATATATATACATATATATATATTTGTTTATAAATATAAATACACACACACACACACACACATATTTATATTTATAACATAATATATATATATATATATATATATATATATATATATATATATATATATATATATCCTCACACCTCCTCTTCACCCTGGACATCAAATCCCTATACACCGTGATTCCACATAACGATGGTCTCTCAGCCCTCCAATACTTCCTTGACCGCCGCCCTGACCCCACACCTAGCACCCCTACCCTGCTTCGTCTGGCAGAAATCGTCCTCACCTTCAACTGCTTCACGTTCGCCGGAGATACCTACCAACATGAATCTGGGGTCGCGATGGGGACGAGAATGGGGCCCAATTACGCCAACCTCTTTGTTGGTTACATTGAGACCCAAGTATTCTCCCAATTCTCCGGTCCGACCCCGGAACTATACGGTCGCTACATAGATGACTGTATAGGAGCCACCTCCCTCTCCTGCGAACAGCTCTGCCTTTTCATCTCGTTCCTCTCTAACTTCCACCCTGCTCTTGACTTTACTTCTACCATCTCTGACACCTCTGTTAACTTCCTCGACATCTCTATTTCCATCAACCCCCCTCCAACTCTCTAACTACCTCCGCCTTCTTCAAACCCACTGACTCCCACCTCTACCTCAACTTCTCCTCCTCCCATCCATTCCACACCAAACGAGCCATCCCCTACTCCCAGTTCCTCCGCCTCCGACGTTTGTGCAGCCTGGACCAGGATTTCGAGACCCAGTCCCAGTATCTTGCTCGTCTGTTCATGCATCGAGGATACCCCTCCCACCTTGTCCAATCCGCCCTCGCCCGCGCTCGTCGAATCGACCGCACCACCGCCACACCAATCCCGCCACACCAATCCCCCACACCAATCTCCTAACCGTACCCCCTTCCTACTCCGTTTCCACCCTGCCACCCTACCCCTTCGTCGGAGGATCCTACGGGCCTTCCGTCGCCTCCAGTTCGATCCCACTACCCACCCCATTTTCCCCAACCCACCCCTATCCGCTTTCAAACGCGCCCGCAACCTACGCGATCTACTGGTCCGCACTACCTTCTCCTCTTCCTCCCCACCTCCACCCGGCTCCTTCCCGTGCTCCAGATCCCGCTGTCACACCTTCCCCTTCATCACCAACACTACCTCTGTCACCGGATCGAACCTACAAACACTTCACATTCCACACAGTTTCACCTGCACCTCCTCCAACCTTATTTACTGCATCAAATGTACCCTATGCAACCAACTCTACGTGGGACAGACGGGCCGCCGGCTGGCCGAACGTTTCACCGAACACCTAAGGGACGTTCGGCTAGGTTCGGACTCCCCCGTCGGCGTCACTTCCAACTGGCCAACCACTCTCCCTCTAACATCTCCGTTTTTGGCCTCGCCCTGCACCATGGGTCCACTCCCTCGCGACTCCATTTGGAGCAACGCTACATTTTCAACCTTAATTCTTTCCCCTTCGGACTCAACGCAGCCCTCTCTTCCTTATGACTCTCCCCTTTACGTCTCTGCAACACTTTTCTTTCTTTTTTTTTACCCCCCCCCTCGTCCCCTTTACATTATAACCATTATTCTCTTGTTATTACACTCACTACATTTTTCCACTTTTTATCTCACCCCTACCTACACGCACACATACACACACAAAAAATACACGCACCCATAAACACACATGTAAGCACACCAACCCGCAACACACCACACACACACAACACATATGCATGCACTCACACGCTCAGACTCGCCCACACACTTATACAAACACACATACACACGCACATTTGCATATACACACACACGCTAACAATCACGCAAACATACACACACACACCCACCCAAGCATACACACCCTTGCACACATAACCCACATATACCCCAATTCACAAATACCTCCCACACACCTGACAACCCATACATACCTCCATTTACACATACCTCCCATACACCTACACACACACCTCCCACACACCTTACATATATACCGCCGACATACATGACAAACATACATGCGCGCCCTCACACACACATATAGACGAACGCACATATATAAACACACACACGCCCGTACCTAACACTCACAATCCCCCCCACACACGCACGTCCACACACATACACACACGCACACACCCACATACACACACACTTCTCACCAACACTACACACTCACACAGACACGCATACAATCACACACACATGGGCATAAACAACACACGCACATACAATAGCAAACGCACGCACACACACGTACACAGCAACGCACATACACACAACATACACATACACACAAACACACACGCACTCACAAAAACATACACATACACACACGCGCACATACAAAATACACACACACACTTACCCAACACCTACAACCCCACACAAACACGAACACACACATACTTAAATAACCGCCTGTTGACCTTCTACCTACACTGTCTATAAGCGTCCACTAACCAGTCCTGCTACTAATTTCTTCCACTACGTCATACACACACACACACACAAACACACTAACAGATAAACCACCAAACCATGCACACACACACACACACATACATACATACGCACACACACGTTCTGTTATCACACACACATTCGCAGACTCCCGCACACGCACAGATATTCATCTCCCTTTTTCACTCTCCTGTCTTAGAAAGAACTTTTCCCCCACCACCTCCTCTTCCAGTCTTTTCACAATGTAACCTCGTGGGCATCGGTACCATTTTCCTCTTTCTCCGTTCTTCCATTCTCCGAACTTTCCATCTTTCCGACGAAGGGCTACGCCCGAAACGTCATACACTCTCTCTTTCCTTTCCTGAGCGTCCAATAACACTATCCATATCACGTCCTCACTTTGTTGTCTTCTTGTTGTTTTGTTATTGTTTTTTGAACTTATATATATATATATACATATGTATCTCTATATATATATATATATATATATATATATATATATATATATATATATATGATTGATCCACAAGTTTTTTTTATTTATTCTCTCTGTTTATTTGCTCGTGTTCCTTTCTGTTCAAGAGGGTAGGCTCGAAACGTAAAAGACTTTCTCATCTTTCCGAGCGTCAAACTAATACACCTGCTAGTTGTTTATACACCTGCCTTCGTCTTTTATTTTTCTGTAAATTTCAGCTACACACACACACACACACACACACACATACACACACACACACACACACATATATATATATATATATATATACACACACACAATCACAAGGCGGCGCTGAAAAGTTCCTGGCTGTGGGTAAAAGAAAATACAGGAAGATCAGTTAGTTATGATTTTGTTAAGCATATTCCTCTCTGAGATTTACACATTTATGGCAGCGTTCCTTCCATTTTTCTAAGTCCTGAAAAAGAACTCGAAAGCTTGGGCCTCCAGGAAGGTCTTTCGCGAGACCTTTAAAACCGTGTGTGTGTGTATATATATATATATACATATATAGATCTACTTGTTTCACTCATATGACTTCGGTCATGCTGGGGGCACTGCCTTGAAGGTTTTTATTCGAATAAATCGATCGACCCCGCGATTTCTTTAAAACCTGGTACTTATTCTGTCTTTTCGCTTTGCCGAAGCGCTAAGTTACGGGGACATAAACACGGGTGTTGGTTGTTAAGCGGTAGTGGGAAGGACAAATACAGGCACAAAGACACACACACACACATACATATATATGAGTGTGTGTGTGTGTGTATGTGTGTGTCTTCCTGGCTATTTGTACTCCCATACACCCACCACTTAACAACCTGGGTTAGTGTGTATATGTAAGTATATATATATATGCATGAATGCGTTTCTATAGATATGTATGTATGTATGCAGCTGTCACGTCGAGGATGTTCCATCATAGAGAGACAGCTGTGCAAGTTTCTGCTTAAGTGATAAGGTAGTCTTAACAGTTAAACACACACGCACTCTCTCCCTCTCTCTCTCTCTCTCTCTCTCTCACACAACCACACACACAGACACACACACAGACACACACACACACATACACACACAAAGGGGGTGAATTTTCAAGGTATAAAATCTTGTTTTTGTTGGCCCTTTGCCTCGAAAACAATTTCATTTCTCTGGCCCACTGCTATGGGTTTTAGCAGCTTAAGAGATGTTGGAACATATGTTAATGTATCGGAGAAGCGAATCATAAAGTTCCCATCTCCTGTTCTGATAATTTGTGCTATAAGTCCATTAACATTGAACGTTTATGATTCGTTTGTTATCCATGACATAATTTCCATTTTATCAATCGGATATAGCAACGGGAATCAAAATCTCTTTGCTTATATAAGTATCTACGACGCTTAAGCTAACATCAGTTTCACCCTGCATTGCATCACAACTCTCTGGCAACTAAAAAATTCTATTGATTTGCTCTCCTGGTTCCTCTTGTTCTTGGCTGTGTAAAACATTTGGCTCCTATATCAAGCAGATCTATTTAACTGCGTAGATACTTTAGCGAGAAGGTGGACAGGAACATGCTGTTTGGGGGTTTCCCAATCTGCCACTCTACCCCCGTTGAATGAATAATGACAATTTCGAATATAGGTACAAGTCCACAATTTTTACGCGCGTGTGAGTATGCATTGGGCGCGGAATGGGCGGCTTTATTGATTAAATCTACTTCTGTGCAGTATTGTTTCTTTACTTTATCGACCTCGGAAAGGAAAAATTGAAGCTCAACTTGGTGATATCTGCATTCAGAACGTAAAGATCCAGAAAAAATACTGTACGGCATTTATTCCAACACTATAACAATTCTCCTGATCTCGCATCCTCATCCGGATAAAACAATAATCTTTCAGGGGAAAAGCAAAATTAACTGGTACTGCTTCTGTCGAAGTCAATCGGTTGAAAATCAAACTCGGTCCCAGCAAGTTTCTGACAGTGCTGCAGCAGCAGCAGCGATGGTGTCTAGACTATAACAAATCTACTCTCAATGAATTTACTTCAGTCAGTGTTTGCTTTTTTTCTTCCTGTTTTTTTTTTCGTGGTTTTAGTGTGTACAAAATATTTAGAGAATTGGTACTCCCCAACATCGATCTAATGTTCAAGAATCTAAAACTGTTCGATTTATTTTGGGTTTCCTTTTTTCTTTTACAAGAGAAATAGTGAAGCTACTAAGCGTGGTATCCTGACCCGGTTAAAGTGCGTGGGAGCTTTCTATCCTGTCTTTTATCAGAACGTCATCGTATTGGATGAAGTATAGCACTCCTTAAGTAGATATTCCCAGTTAATAGAACACTGGGAAGTTGCCACGTTGCTTGTATGCATGTTTCCAGCCAGGGTTTCCTACAGATTCACTAGTAATAACTTTCAGAGTTCTGTACCCCCACCCTCCAACCGATTAATTCTTCCGCTGTTAACCAATCACTACATATTCATCAAAATTTTGGCCTGTTGACAATCAACCTTTATATTCATATATATATATCTATTTTGAAGGGTCGCTCTACGTTTCCACCACTTGTGGACAGAATCTGTAACCGATTACCGCAACAAATAGACTGTTATATCTAACTAAGCTGATCAGAAACAGGTTATATATGCGAACAAGCAATATCTTATCTCCCATTCTATTTCATCCAGTCAAACCGGCTACTCATTCTTTACTAACACACATGAGAACAAGAAGAGATAGGGAAGGGTTTGTAAGAAGTTTAGATAGACAGACAGACAAACAGGTCGATAGACAAACAGACAGACAGACAGACAGACAGACAGATAGACAGATAGATAGATAGATAGATAGATAGATAGATAGAAGTATGGGAGAACAAAGAGAGAGAGAGACAGAGATAGAGAGAGAGAGAGAGAGAGAGTAAGCAACAGGAAGAGTTGCTCGTATATGTGTATGAATGCATTGACTACGAAATAATAGGAGATCTGCATAAAACGCAAACTTATTCAGTGTGGAAAATTGTATAGTTTACTAGCAGAAATACCCGGCGTTGCCCGGGTTAAAGAGAATAATGAAATCTAAAAACGCCGTCTAGACTACGCATCATCTTTATATATAGAGATGTATATACACACACGCACCCAAACACACGTATATATATGTATATCAATATAAATATATGAAAGTCAATGAAGTTTCGTAAAAGAAGGTGATCATGTACATACTTTCTTGCTGTTGTGATTATAACACCTCCTGGTAAACTATGTTCCTTGTTTTCCCTTGTGGAGCATATACAAATAGGTTTTTTTTTTGCTGCCCACTCTTGAGCAGCCAACATACAGTTGTCCATGTGAGAAGCAGGGCTCTTCCAAGAGAAGACCAGCTACAGACAGTGTTTGACCCTGAGATTTGTTTATCGACATGGCAAAAGTCACACGAAGGGGGAATTGTAGTCTTCTGAATGTAAAAGGAATGTCTGCTCCTGATGGAGTAAGAGGAATTCTTGGAATAAAGACGTCATCCCCTTTTTCACATCTAGAAAGAATGGTAGCCTCGATAACGTGTGACATCATTTTGTAAATAATGCTCATCTGTAATGTTCGGGTTAAAATTTCATCAACATCAAAAATATATGAATTTTCATGGGAGTTATGGCCGTTATGCAAAGAATATAATTTCCAAATTTCATAAAGATCCATTCAGTACTTTTGACGTAGTTTTGGATAAGAAAACAAATGACTAATGTGTGTGTTTGTATGCATGTGTATGTGTGTATGATGGGTGTATATAGGTATAGATATCTGTATGCATGTATATATGTATATATGTGTACATATTACATGTACATCTCTATATATATATATATACATCTACACATATGTATACATATACATGTATGTATAGATCTATATATATATATATATATATATATATATATATATATATATACATATACGTGTACATCTATATGTATACATATACATCTCTCTCTCTCTCTCTTTCTCTCTCTCTCTTTCTCTCTCTCTCTTTCTCTCTCTCTCTTCTCTCTCTCTCTCTCTCTCTCTCTCTCTTCTTGCCTCTTTCTTTCTGTCTCTCTCTTTCTCTCTCTTTTTGCCTCTCTCTTTCTGTCTCTCTCTTTCTCTCTTTCTCTCTGTGTGAAAGTATCTGTCACTACAGTATCGAAATGTGATTGTTTCAGTTAGTGGAATAGTTTCATTTTTAAAGTGAAAGTATTTGACATGAGTGTTTTTGTTTCACTTTTGACACGTAATACTTAAATAGTGGAGGAGATATTAGGTTGCCGTGTGCTCGAACTCTGCAAGAAGTTAATAATTTTTTTTGACTAAAACACAACTGGAACCCTAAGTAAGGCATGTGTAAAATTTGAATGAAATTGGTTGCGTAGTTCTCGAGTTTTAGGGATTCACACAGACAGACAGACAGACAGACACATATTCTCATTTTTATATATATAGATTAGCATTATAATTAGTTAAAAGAAAGAAAAACACCATTGATTAATGAATGACGACTATTTCTATTTTACTTGTGTGTGTGTGTGTGTGTGTGTGTGTGTGTGTGTGTGTGTGTGTGTGTGTGTGTGTGTGTGTGAGTGTGTGTGTGGTTACATGTTGGTTTTCTTAATGCTGCCTATTATCTCTGTGTGTGGTTATTGTCCAAAATCGAAGAAAAGTTTCCAGCGCAATATTCTAATTTTTTAGTTTCTATTGTTTTGCTTTTTGTTATTTTTCCAGGTCACTCCTGACTGAGCAGGTCTATAAATAAAAGTATTCCACTGCTAACCATCCTATGTTTTTGTTTATGTATGTGTGTGCGTATGTATGTACGTACATACATACATACATACATACATACGCACATAAGTACATACACACTTACATACATACATACATACATACATACATACATACATACATACATACATACACAAAAGATAGGATGGTTAGAAGTGGAATACTTTTATTCATAGTCCTGTTCGGTCAGGGGCCATCTGGAAAAATAGTGAGTGTGTGTGTATTAAGCTTACATTTTTCAATGTAACCGTTGTAGTTTAAGCTGACAGCAGGCTTGCATTTGAGAGAGATCTACCTGCTATTTCTAGAAAGTCAAATGAACTTGGTAGAAAAATCTTAGAACAGTTGCCGAGTAAATCAAGTAAATCCGTGTAAATCCGTAAATCAAAGCTGGCATGTAAGTAAATAAACAAATGAAAGAATAAATAAATAAAAATGCTTTGTAGTATTTTGTTTCATCCCTTTAATATTTTCGATTGATAAAAATTTACCAATCAATTAGTGATGTCGATTAAATCGGTTATTATTTTTACCCAAGAGGTGATCTCATTCTGCTGGGTAGTGAATGCTATACTTTAATCGGTTACATCTATTAGAAATCAAACTCAGCAAGGGCCTCACTTTGATTTTTGCCTGATTGACTTTGACAGACGCAGTACCAGTAATATATAAAGTACATTTCGATTTTCCATACCATCGTCACATCAGAATTGGTGTCATGAGCCAAAGTTATAAATAATTATTGAATTATCTTACTGAGGATGCGCAATTGGCAGAATCGTTAGCGCGTCGGAAAATACCTTGAAGGATTTGTTGTGGATCTTTATGATCTGGATTCCTTCCCCTCTGGTATCAACAGATTTGCCTTTCAACTTTTCACGAGTTCATAAGCTGAAGTACCAATGAAGTACCGGAGTGGGCTTTATGCTATCAACTAACACATTACATATATGAATATAAATATATATTTATATATATATATGTGTGTGTGTGTGTGTGTGTGTGTGTGTGTGTGTGTGTGTGTGGGTGTGTGTGTGTGTGTGTCCGAGCGTTAGTTCGCATATGGATGTATATGTGAACCAGCATGTATGTGTACGTATAGGCCGAATCATAAAGGTCAGCTAAGAACAATCGCATGTGTAACCAACTATGAATAACAAATCAACAGTACAAAGAAATCAAATGTTAATTCCTGGCAACCACTTTCACAGTAACAGAATCACCATCCCACTACATTTACATATTCAAAACAGTTTGCCTCGGTCCTTCAACAACAACACACCCTGATAAGCTCAGTAATTACTGCTTAATTCAGGCCGCGACAGACTGAGAGACTGTTGTTTAAACCGAGAATTTGAACTTACGGAGACAATATTTACATATCACCTGAGGAAACACTACTAGATCTCATAATGCAGGGAAGCGGTTGCATAATCATGTACCTGCATGTCTGGAGAATTACGCTGCGCAGAAACAACTGTAGTAGTTAAAAAATAAATGTCCACCCGTACTTCTTGTTGACTCTAATATTTTCAATGATATATATATATATATATATATATATATATATATATATATATATATATATATATATATATATATATATATGTATGTATGTATGTATGTAAAGATATATATATACACACACACACATGCGCGCGCACACACACGTATATATATATATATATATATATATATATACAAGGGCAAGTCAAAAATTACCTGCACTTTCACCATAACATATCTTTATTATTATCAATCTGGATTCTGTGCATGCGTGCTTATAGTTGATATTATAGTGGTCACATGATCGAAGTCTGAGCCTGATCACGCAATTTTCCTTTCTGGCTTTGCAGTATAAGCATGGCCGCTCCATTAGCAATGTGCACCAACAAAGAACAAAGAGCAGTGATCCGAGAGATGATAAGGGTGAACCGTTTTACCATTATCATTTCTCGAGCTTGGTGAATCTTCTAGTCAGTGGTCAAGGGCGTTTTGCTCCCTCTTCGTGCGTCACGCTTGTCCGGTCACTTTTAAACTTCTTGATCCACTCGTACACACTTTTACGCGGTAGTGCACTGTCCCTGTATTGTGCTAAAAGCAACCAATGATTTTCAGCACCTGACACACCTGACCAGAGAAATCGGATCACTGATCTTTGTTCTTCTTTGGTGCCCATTGCTAGTGGAGCGGCCATGCTTACGCTATAAAGACAGAAAGAAAAATGGCGCAATCAGGCACAAAGTTCGCTCAAGTGATCAAAATATCACCAACTATAAGCACGCATGCGCAGAAAGCAGTGTGACATTAAGAGAGATGTTATGGAGAAAATGCAGATAATTTTTGACTTCCCCTCGTATATATATATATATATATATATATATATATATATATATATATTCACATATGTATGTATGTAAATATATATGTGTGTGTGTTTGTGTGCGTGCGTGCGTGCGTTATTGTGCGCGTGCGTGTGTGCGTGTGCGTGTATGCTTGTATGTACGTATGTATGTAAATGCATATGCGTACGGATTAGTGTGTATGTACTAGTTATTATACTATTGTTTTTTTGTTTTAGAAAGAGAAAACTCCATTCGTATCTTGATTGATGATATTTATCGTGGGAATTAGAAAAATCAATACCTGTCAACAAGCAAATGACCACCGGTTTCATCTCGATCCTATATATATATATATATATATATATATATATATATATATATATATATATATATATATATATATATATATATATCAGTGGTGACTCCGGCACACGGGCTGATCGGGCATAGTTGTCCGATTATAAATTTAGTAAAGTGCAAGCCGATTTTTTAAATTTCTGCCAACACAAACTTCAAGTATGTAATTGCAGCCAATAACTCGGGCTCCTTTAATTCAACCTGGTCGCAGTTCATTTATCTTCCTTCAGCGCCTGGCTGTCGTCTTAGAGGTGACCTGTGTCAAAAAATATCATTCGTAACAGACGTTCTCTCAGCATCGTTCACACGCGCCTGACTAGGGCTCAGAAGTTACAACGGAGTTAGTTCTATAACCGTAAAAATTTAAAGTAATTCAAATTCAATGTTTTCTTGAAACAATAAATTTCTATAGAAATTAGGATTTAAATTCCAATCTATGAAAAGTTCTAAACGTAAAAATTAAAAGTAATTCAAATTCAATGTTTTCTTGAAACAATAAATTTCTATAGAAATTAGGATTTAAATTCCAATCTATGAAAAGTTCTAAACGTAAAAATTAAAAGTAATTCAAATTCAATGTTTTCTTGAAACAATAAATTTCTATAGAAATTAGGATTTAAATTCCAATCTATGAAAAGTTCTAAACGTAAAAATTAAAAGTAATTCAAATTCAATGTTTTCTTGAAACAATAAATTTCTATAGAAATTAGGATTTAAATTCCAATCTATGAAAAGTTCTAAACGTAAAAATTAAAAGTAATTCAAATTCAATGTTTTCTTGAAACAATAAATTTCTATAGAAATTAGGATTTAAATTCCAATCTATGAAAAGTTCTAAACGTAAAAATTAAAAGTAATTCAAATTCAATGTTTTCTTGAAACAATAAATTTCTATAGAAATTAGGATTTAAATTCCAATCTATGAAAAGTTCTAAACGTAAAAATTAAAAGTAATTCAAATTCAATGTTTTCTTGAAACAATAAATTTCTATAGAAATTAGGATTTAAATTCCAATCTATGAAAAGTTCTAAACGTAAAAATTAAAAGTAATTCAAATTCAATGTTTTCTTGAAACAATAAATTTCTATAGAAATTAGGATTTAAATTCCAATCTATGAAAAGTTCTAAACGTAAAAATTAAAAGTAATAATTCAAATTCAATGTTTTCTTGAAACAATAAATTTCTATAGAAATTAGGATTTAAATTCCAATCTATGAAAAGTTCTAAACGTAAAAATTAAAAGTAATTCAAATTCAATGTTTTCTTGAAACAATAAATTTCTATAGAAATTAGGATTTAAATTCCAATCTATGAAAAGTTCTAAACGTAAAAATTAGAAGTAATTCAAATTCAATGTTTTCTTGAAACAATAAATTTCTATAGAAATTAGGATTTAAATTCCAATCTATGAAAAGTTCTAAACGTAAAAATTAAAAGTAATTCAAATTCAATGTTTTCTTGAAACAATAAATTTCTATAGAAATTAGGATTTAAATTCCAATCTATGAAAAGTTCTAAACGTAAAAATTAAAAGTAATTCAAATTCAATGTTTTCTTGAAACAATAAATTTCTATAGAAATTAGGATTTAAATTCCAATCTATGAAAAGTTCTAAACGTAAAAATTAAAAGTAATTCAAATTCAATGTTTTCTTGAAACAATAAATTTCTATAGAAATTAGGATTTAAATTCCAATCTATGAAAAGTTCTAAACGTAAAAATTAAAAGTAATTCAAATTCAATGTTTTCTTGAAACAATAAATTTCTATAGAAATTAGGATTTAAATTCCAATCTATGAAAAGTTCTAAACGTAAAAATTAAAAGTAATTCAAATTCAATGTTTTCTTGAAACAATAAATTTCTATAGAAATTAGGATTTAAATTCCAATCTATGAAAAGTTCCAGTTCTACAATATTCTTAAAGGAACAATGAACTATTCAGTAAATCGGGCTAATAAAAACGAGCCTAGTAGGTGTAAAAGCCAACTGGCATCACTTCTCGAGAGTACAGGCGACAGTCAGGTCGGTGGTGTTACTTTGTGCTTCTGTGTGTAAAGATCAGTTGTGTTTTGCAGGGTTGCTTTATTTTTACCTTTAACTCAGTGATAGAGAAAGACAGTGGTAAATAAAAAAAACACAAAGAAACAAAATAAGCCATTTGGGATTAGAAATAAAGCGAAACAACTTGAAATTCCTCGAGTAGGCATGTGTTTTATGCAAAATATGTGATAAGCAGGAGTGACGAATTCTGTGAGAGCCCGAGTGGCGCTGATGATCCGGAGTCGCCTCTGATATATATATATATATATATATATATATATATGTATATATATATATATATATATATATATATATATATATATATATATATATATATATATATATATATATATATATATATATAGATAGATAGATAGATAGATAGATATAGATATATACTGTTGTGTCCGAGGAGAGTCATTCTCTTTTAGTGCCTATAATTTAACACACGCACCGGTAACATTTTCACTCATTTCCTTCTTTTATTTTTCTAAAATCTTCGGTGTCTTGGAACCTTTTCAGTAGTCGTTGACTCTGTCCGTTATTCACACTGCGTTCTTTTATTTGTTTGTGCGCATGAGTGTGTGTGTGTGTGTGTGTGTGTGTGTGTGTGTGTGTGTGTGCATATGTACATATGTGTGTATGTGTGTACATTTGTATGTATGTATTCTGCATATTCATGTGTTTGCATGTCCATGTTTGTGTGTTTTTATGTGTGTGTGTGTGTGTGTGTGTGTGTGTGTGTGTAGCACTGTCTCCTTGTGTGCGCATGTGTGTGTATGGGTTTTTTGCAACTATGCACTTTGTATGTATGGATATATATCTCCATATGTGCGGACGTGTGTCTCCATATGTGACCTTGTGTGAATATAGTGTGTGTGTATATATGGTCATGAGTTTCAGTCTTCATTTGTGTATGTGTGTGTATGTGTGTGTATGTATACATATACATCTCTCTCTCTCTCTCTTTCTCTCTCTCTCTTTCTCTCTCTCTCTTTCTCTCTCTCTCTTTCTCTCTCTCTCTTTCTCTCTCTCTCTTTCTCTCTCTCTCTCTCTCTCTCTCTCTCTTCTTGCCTCTTTCTTTCTGTCTCTCTCTTTCTCTCTCTTTTTGCCTCTCTCTTTCTGTCTCTCTCTTTCTCTCTTTCTCTCTGTGTGAAAGTATCTGTCACTACAGTATCGAAATGTGATTGTTTCAGTTAGTGGAATAGTTTCATTTTTAAAGTGAAAGTATTTGACATGAGTGTTTTTGTTTCACTTTTGACACGTAATACTTAAATAGTGGAGGAGATATTAGGTTGCCGTGTGCTCGAACTCTGCAAGAAGTTAATAATTTTTTTTGACTAAAACACAACTGGAACCCTAAGTAAGGCATGTGTAAAATTTGAATGAAATTGGTTGCGTAGTTCTCGAGTTTTAGGGATTCACACAGACAGACAGACAGACAGACACATATTCTCATTTTTATATATATAGATTAGCATTATAATTAGTTAAAAGAAAGAAAAACACCATTGATTAATGAATGACGACTATTTCTATTTTACTTGTGTGTGTGTGTGTGTGTGTGTGTGTGTGTGTGTGTGTGTGTGTGTGTGTGTGTGTGTGTGTGAGTGTGTGTGTGGTTACATGTTGGTTTTCTTAATGCTGCCTATTATCTCTGTGTGTGGTTATTGTCCAAAATCGAAGAAAAGTTTCCAGCGCAATATTCTAATTTTTTAGTTTCTATTGTTTTGCTTTTTGTTATTTTTCCAGGTCACTCCTGACTGAGCAGGTCTATAAATAAAAGTATTCCACTGCTAACCATCCTATGTTTTTGTTTATGTATGTGTGTGCGTATGTATGTACGTACATACATACATACATACATACATACGCACATAAGTACATACACACTTACATACATACATACATACATACATACATACATACATACATACATACATACACAAAAGATAGGATGGTTAGAAGTGGAATACTTTTATTCATAGTCCTGTTCGGTCAGGGGCCATCTGGAAAAATAGTGAGTGTGTGTGTATTAAGCTTACATTTTTCAATGTAACCGTTGTAGTTTAAGCTGACAGCAGGCTTGCATTTGAGAGAGATCTACCTGCTATTTCTAGAAAGTCAAATGAACTTGGTAGAAAAATCTTAGAACAGTTGCCGAGTAAATCAAGTAAATCCGTGTAAATCCGTAAATCAAAGCTGGCATGTAAGTAAATAAACAAATGAAAGAATAAATAAATAAAAATGCTTTGTAGTATTTTGTTTCATCCCTTTAATATTTTCGATTGATAAAAATTTACCAATCAATTAGTGATGTCGATTAAATCGGTTATTATTTTTACCCAAGAGGTGATCTCATTCTGCTGGGTAGTGAATGCTATACTTTAATCGGTTACATCTATTAGAAATCAAACTCAGCAAGGGCCTCACTTTGATTTTTGCCTGATTGACTTTGACAGACGCAGTACCAGTAATATATAAAGTACATTTCGATTTTCCATACCATCGTCACATCAGAATTGGTGTCATGAGCCAAAGTTATAAATAATTATTGAATTATCTTACTGAGGATGCGCAATTGGCAGAATCGTTAGCGCGTCGGAAAATACCTTGAAGGATTTGTTGTGGATCTTTATGATCTGGATTCCTTCCCCTCTGGTATCAACAGATTTGCCTTTCAACTTTTCACGAGTTCATAAGCTGAAGTACCAATGAAGTACCGGAGTGGGCTTTATGCTATCAACTAACACATTACATATATGAATATAAATATATATTTATATATATATATGTGTGTGTGTGTGTGTGTGTGTGTGTGTGTGTGTGTGTGTGTGGGTGTGTGTGTGTGTGTGTCCGAGCGTTAGTTCGCATATGGATGTATATGTGAACCAGCATGTATGTGTACGTATAGGCCGAATCATAAAGGTCAGCTAAGAACAATCGCATGTGTAACCAACTATGAATAACAAATCAACAGTACAAAGAAATCAAATGTTAATTCCTGGCAACCACTTTCACAGTAACAGAATCACCATCCCACTACATTTACATATTCAAAACAGTTTGCCTCGGTCCTTCAACAACAACACACCCTGATAAGCTCAGTAATTACTGCTTAATTCAGGCCGCGACAGACTGAGAGACTGTTGTTTAAACCGAGAATTTGAACTTACGGAGACAATATTTACATATCACCTGAGGAAACACTACTAGATCTCATAATGCAGGGAAGCGGTTGCATAATCATGTACCTGCATGTCTGGAGAATTACGCTGCGCAGAAACAACTGTAGTAGTTAAAAAATAAATGTCCACCCGTACTTCTTGTTGACTCTAATATTTTCAATGATATATATATATATATATATATATATATATATATATATATATATATATATATATATATATGTATGTATGTATGTATGTAAAGATATATATATACACACACACACATGCGCGCGCACACACACGTATATATATATATATATATATATATATATATATATACAAGGGCAAGTCAAAAATTACCTGCACTTTCACCATAACATATCTTTATTATTATCAATCTGGATTCTGTGCATGCGTGCTTATAGTTGATATTATAGTGGTCACATGATCGAAGTCTGAGCCTGATCACGCAATTTTCCTTTCTGGCTTTGCAGTATAAGCATGGCCGCTCCATTAGCAATGTGCACCAACAAAGAACAAAGAGCAGTGATCCGAGAGATGATAAGGGTGAACCGTTTTACCATTATCATTTCTCGAGCTTGGTGAATCTTCTAGTCAGTGGTCAAGGGCGTTTTGCTCCCTCTTCGTGCGTCACGCTTGTCCGGTCACTTTTAAACTTCTTGATCCACTCGTACACACTTTTACGCGGTAGTGCACTGTCCCTGTATTGTGCTAAAAGCAACCAATGATTTTCAGCACCTGACACACCTGACCAGAGAAATCGGATCACTGATCTTTGTTCTTCTTTGGTGCCCATTGCTAGTGGAGCGGCCATGCTTACGCTATAAAGACAGAAAGAAAAATGGCGCAATCAGGCACAAAGTTCGCTCAAGTGATCAAAATATCACCAACTATAAGCACGCATGCGCAGAAAGCAGTGTGACATTAAGAGAGATGTTATGGAGAAAATGCAGATAATTTTTGACTTCCCCTCGTATATATATATATATATATATATATATATATATATATATATATATATATATATATATATTCACATATGTATGTATGTAAATATATATGTGTGTGTGTTTGTGTGCGTGCGTGCGTGCGTTATTGTGCGCGTGCGTGTGTGCGTGTGCGTGTATGCTTGTATGTACGTATGTATGTAAATGCATATGCGTACGGATTAGTGTGTATGTACTAGTTATTATACTATTGTTTTTTTGTTTTAGAAAGAGAAAACTCCATTCGTATCTTGATTGATGATATTTATCGTGGGAATTAGAAAAATCAATACCTGTCAACAAGCAAATGACCACCGGTTTCATCTCGATCCTATATATATATATATATATATATATATATATATATATATATATATATATATATATATATATATATATATATATCAGTGGTGACTCCGGCACACGGGCTGATCGGGCATAGTTGTCCGATTATAAATTTAGTAAAGTGCAAGCCGATTTTTTAAATTTCTGCCAACACAAACTTCAAGTATGTAATTGCAGCCAATAACTCGGGCTCCTTTAATTCAACCTGGTCGCAGTTCATTTATCTTCCTTCAGCGCCTGGCTGTCGTCTTAGAGGTGACCTGTGTCAAAAAATATCATTCGTAACAGACGTTCTCTCAGCATCGTTCACACGCGCCTGACTAGGGCTCAGAAGTTACAACGGAGTTAGTTCTATAACCGTAAAAATTTAAAGTAATTCAAATTCAATGTTTTCTTGAAACAATAAATTTCTATAGAAATTAGGATTTAAATTCCAATCTATGAAAAGTTCTAAACGTAAAAATTAAAAGTAATTCAAATTCAATGTTTTCTTGAAACAATAAATTTCTATAGAAATTAGGATTTAAATTCCAATCTATGAAAAGTTCTAAACGTAAAAATTAAAAGTAATTCAAATTCAATGTTTTCTTGAAACAATAAATTTCTATAGAAATTAGGATTTAAATTCCAATCTATGAAAAGTTCTAAACGTAAAAATTAAAAGTAATTCAAATTCAATGTTTTCTTGAAACAATAAATTTCTATAGAAATTAGGATTTAAATTCCAATCTATGAAAAGTTCTAAACGTAAAAATTAAAAGTAATTCAAATTCAATGTTTTCTTGAAACAATAAATTTCTATAGAAATTAGGATTTAAATTCCAATCTATGAAAAGTTCTAAACGTAAAAATTAAAAGTAATTCAAATTCAATGTTTTCTTGAAACAATAAATTTCTATAGAAATTAGGATTTAAATTCCAATCTATGAAAAGTTCTAAACGTAAAAATTAAAAGTAATTCAAATTCAATGTTTTCTTGAAACAATAAATTTCTATAGAAATTAGGATTTAAATTCCAATCTATGAAAAGTTCTAAACGTAAAAATTAAAAGTAATTCAAATTCAATGTTTTCTTGAAACAATAAATTTCTATAGAAATTAGGATTTAAATTCCAATCTATGAAAAGTTCTAAACGTAAAAATTAAAAGTAATAATTCAAATTCAATGTTTTCTTGAAACAATAAATTTCTATAGAAATTAGGATTTAAATTCCAATCTATGAAAAGTTCTAAACGTAAAAATTAGAAGTAATTCAAATTCAATGTTTTCTTGAAACAATAAATTTCTATAGAAATTAGGATTTAAATTCCAATCTATGAAAAGTTCTAAACGTAAAAATTAGAAGTAATTCAAATTCAATGTTTTCTTGAAACAATAAATTTCTATAGAAATTAGGATTTAAATTCCAATCTATGAAAAGTTCTAAACGTAAAAATTAAAAGTAATTCAAATTCAATGTTTTCTTGAAACAATAAATTTCTATAGAAATTAGGATTTAAATTCCAATCTATGAAAAGTTCTAAACGTAAAAATTAAAAGTAATTCAAATTCAATGTTTTCTTGAAACAATAAATTTCTATAGAAATTAGGATTTAAATTCCAATCTATGAAAAGTTCTAAACGTAAAAATTAAAAGTAATTCAAATTCAATGTTTTCTTGAAACAATAAATTTCTATAGAAATTAGGATTTAAATTCCAATCTATGAAAAGTTCTAAACGTAAAAATTAAAAGTAATTCAAATTCAATGTTTTCTTGAAACAATAAATTTCTATAGAAATTAGGATTTAAATTCCAATCTATGAAAAGTTCCAGTTCTACAATATTCTTAAAGGAACAATGAACTATTCAGTAAATCGGGCTAATAAAAACGAGCCTAGTAGGTGTAAAAGCCAACTGGCATCACTTCTCGAGAGTACAGGCGACAGTCAGGTCGGTGGTGTTACTTTGTGCTTCTGTGTGTAAAGATCAGTTGTGTTTTGCAGGGTTGCTTTATTTTTACCTTTAACTCAGTGATAGAGAAAGACAGTGGTAAATAAAAAAAACACAAACAAACAAAATAAGCCATTTGGGATTAGAAATAAAGCGAAACAACTTGAAATTCCTCGAGTAGGCATGTGTTTTATGCAAAATATGTGATAAGCAGGAGTGACGAATTCTGTGAGAGCCCGAGTGGCGCTGATGATCCGGAGTCGCCTCTGATATATATATATATATATATATATATATATATGTATATATATATATATATATATATATATATATATATATATATATATATATATATATATATATATATATATATATATATATATATATATAGATAGATAGATAGATAGATAGATATAGATATATACTGTTGTGTCCGAGGAGAGTCATTCTCTTTTAGTGCCTATAATTTAACACACGCACCGGTAACATTTTCACTCATTTCCTTCTTTTATTTTTCTAAAATCTTCGGTGTCTTGGAACCTTTTCAGTAGTCGTTGACTCTGTCCGTTATTCACACTGCGTTCTTTTATTTGTTTGTGCGCATGAGTGTGTGTGTGTGTGTGTGTGTGTGTGTGTGTGTGTGTGTGTGTGTGTGTGCATATGTACATATGTGTGTATGTGTGTACATTTGTATGTATGTATTCTGCATATTCATGTGTTTGCATGTCCATGTTTGTGTGTTTTTATGTGTGTGTGTGTGTGTGTGTGTGTGTGTGTGTAGCACTGTCTCCTTGTGTGCGCATGTGTGTGTATGGGTTTTTTGCAACTATGCACTTTGTATGTATGGATATATATCTCCATATGTGCGGACGTGTGTCTCCATATGTGACCTTGTGTGAATATAGTGTGTGTGTATATATGGTCATGAGTTTCAGTCTTCATTTGTGTATGTGTGTGTATGTGTGCTTGTCTGTTCACATAACCTATCGGTCTGTGTGTCAATCTTTTCACTTTCATATCCATATGCTTACATACATATGCATATACATACACCCACACACACGCACACATACATACATCTATCTACATAACAGCCCACTAACTATTCTACTCTACCTGTATACAGCGCGGGTATGGGGGTATTATATCTACTGCGTATATTTCCTACTTAGTATTGGGGAAGTTTCATTTATGAGGACGTATTCCTGTATTTGTCTGAGTGTTGGGTCCTTTGGGTGCTTGGATAAGATGCGGATGTCAAGTTGACCCAGGTTCCCTCCATGCTGGTGTTTAACATATTGGTAGAGTATGGAGGACTGGTTTTGTCGTCATGTTGTCTCAAATTGTCTCAAATTTGACTACAAAAACAGTCCTCCATACTCTACCGATATGTTAAACACCAGCATGGAGGCAACCTGGGTCAACTTGACATCCGCATCTTATCCAAGCACCCAAAGGACCCAACACTCAGACAAATACGGGAATACGTCCTCATAAATGAAACTTCCCCAATACTAAGTAGGAAATATACGCAGTAGATATAATACCCCCATACCCGCGCTCTATACAGGTAGAGTAGAATAGTTAGTGGGCTGTTATGTAGATAGATGTATGTATGTGTGCGTGTGTGTGGGTGTATGTATATGCATATGTATGTAAGCATATGGATATGAAAGTGAAAAGATTGACACACAGACCGATAGGTTATGTGAACAGACAAGCACACATACACACACATACACAAATGAAGGTCACATATGGAGACACACGTCCGCACATATGGAAATATATATCCATACTTACAAGCAAAGTACATAGTTGCAAACAAATCCATACACACACTCAGACATGCATACACAAGGAGACAGAGATAAACACACACACGAAAACTCGCAAACACACACACACACACACACACACACGCGCAAACATACACACACATATAAACACACACACACACATACAAACACACATACATAAGAAAACATACAAACACGGACCCGCAAACACATGAATATGCAGAATACATACATACAAACGTACACACATACATAAATATATACATATGCACACACACACATACATGCATATACACATGCATGCATACATACATACATGTGTATGCACGCACACACACTCACCCACACACATGCACACAAGCAAAAAAGAACGCAGTGTGAATTCAGTGTGAATCCAGAACGCAGTGTGAAGCCAGAGTCAACAACGATTGAAAAGGTTGCCAGACGCAACGAAAATTTTAGAAAAACGAAGGAGGAAACGAGTGGAATAAGGCACTAAAAGAGAATGACTCTCCCCATACGCAACAGAATATGCTTTAACACACAAACTCATATAAAGAATCTTGCAAACCAAATATATATATATATACATACGCACACACATACAAATATATATGTGCAAAATCGTGCGTAATTTTTTGTAATTTTGCAGTCTCAACTGACTGTCAATCAATAAAATTAAACTATTTGTTTTTTTTTTTTTACTTCTGTTGCGTTTTATGGTTTTGTTGCATTTGGTTTTGATTACTTTATTGTATTATTTCGAACAAATCCATGAGCTTGGAAATCAATTTTTAAATAATAAGGGACGAAAAAATATTGAAATAGAATTTAAAGTTCAAATTAGCAAAATTATTTTTTTCCTGTTGATAAAGGATTTGAGGAATTCTTTTCGTGATTATTAACGTGCTGTTTGAAACACAGCGTATTGGAGAACTCTTTACCACAATATTTACATTTATATGGTTTCTCACCTGTATGCGTTCGAATATGAGACTTCAGATATGTACTGCTACAAAAGGCTTTTGAACAGTATGTACAACTATATGGTCGTTCGCCTGTGTGAATTCGAAGATGCCGGCGCATATTTGAACTATTTGAAAATGTCTTATTACAGTAAGTGCATCGATGTGGGTTTTCGCCAGTATGAGTTCGTTTATGAATTCGCAAAGAAAACTTACTAGCAAAGGACTTATTGCAGATATTACAACTATAAGGACATTCTCCAGTGTGAGTCCGTTGATGTCCTTGAATACCTGACAGACTGGAAAAAAACTTGCCACATTTATAGCACTGATGTCTCTTTTCTCCTGTATGAGTTCTCACATGACTAGTCATGTTGGAACTACACAGGAACTTTTTCTTACAGATCTTACAGCTATATGGATAATCTTTTGTGTGTGTTCTGATGTGAACTTTTAAAGAAAAATTGGTAACAAATCTTTTAGCACAATGAACACATTGGAACGGTTTCTCGCCTGTATGAGTCATGATATGATTTTTCAAGTTGTTCTTGCAGGCAAATATATTGCCACATATATCGCATTGGAATGGATGCTCACCTGTATGAGTTTTGAAATGCAAGCTCATATATACATTATCAATGAAAGACAGACCACACTGCTTACAAATTGATAAATTATTGCCAGAATGCTTTTTTGCATGAAGATGTCTATGGAAGGCAGTGACTGTTGTAAAACATTTATGGCATTCTTCACAGGTATAAGGTTTTTCTTTAGAGTGTAATAGAGAATGTCGCAAATACCTTGGTTTGGACGAAAATTTTAAGTCACAATGCAGGCATAAATAAGGAGAATTGGCTGGGTGAGACTTCAAATGTTCCTTCAATAATTTCGTTGTTGGGAATATTTTATTACAATAAACACATTGTAAAGATGAATTTTCAGAATTTGTCATATTTGGAAAGTTTGTTTGTGAGTCCGACATCATTCCTTCAGCTGTTAGTTTGCTAGTGTTACTCAAAGAAGTAGTTTCTGTTGCGTTAGTTTGTGTATCATGGAGTGTTGTTTGATATGTTTCCTCCTCTTCTACATCTTTACTATATCCACACGAGTCCAATGCCATAGTGACTGCTTTTGTGGCTTGTTCTCTGTTTATAATGTTTGTTGTACCTTCATTTGTTGTGAAATCATCCGCAACGTTTATTCCTTTGTTAACCTCTGGTGCACATCCCTTATTAGGAAGCATTAGAAGTGGAGCCTTCCAGATCGTTGTTGTTTGTGGAACAGTATTCTGGATCATTTCAATGGAATTGAATTGTTTTGGACCACCATCCGGAGTCATGTTGTTAGTTTTTTCTTCTTGTGCACTATGCATAACAGACACTGGAATACTTTCAGTATTACTGGAAGTAGTTTTGTTATGTATATATTCTTTGTTTTTCAGATTTAACATATATTTGTTTTGCTCTGTTATGCTAATATTTTCAGGTTCAGAGATATTTTTTTCTGAACATTCATTGTTTGCATTCATTGAAGAATGAGTCGACTTAAAATATACCTCTTTTGAATGCATTTCTGATGCTATATTTCTTAGTTCTCCAGTCTCTGTATAATTCTGATTTGCTTGCAGATGGTGGTTTGGCTGTGTAGGTTTTGGGTTGTGCACAGCATTATTTACAATGGCGTTTAGTGAAGTATTTTCGTTTACGCTGCAATAGTTGTCTGCCGAATGTACTGTATGGCGTTCTTTTGTACCCCTGTCTACATTAACTGTATGAAAACCTCGATGAATATCTCGATTCAAACTCTTCTGCGAAAGAGTTATAGCTGATTCTGGAACTTTATCTAATATTTCTTTATGGCAATTTTCGTTGCAATTGATAATATGCTTATTCGGATGTGCCTCCATTCCATTTTGCCAATAATTCATTTTATATTTCATGAAATCACACGAACCGTAATGGGAGTCTACGGTCTTATATGCATTTTGTGACAGTGATGGTTCACTGTTTTTTAAGCTTTCATAGTTATTACATTTACTGGATTTTGCTTCTAAATTAAAATTTCTTGAATGGTTGAAATTAAAACTGGAATTTGGTGAATGATGTTTTCGAATATATCTTTCATTTTCTTTCATATTTGATGCTTCTGAATGAGTGCGGTGTAGTTCATTGTACATTAAGGAGACTCTAAAGGCATTTTCATGACCTGTGCATGCACCAAAATCGACAGCTCTGGACGAAGAATATTCATTAGAAGTTCTGCCTTTATTGCTCCAAGAATAGTTTGACGGTGAGTAATGCTTGCCGTCAAACGTATTCTTGCCCAGTGCTGATTGCAAACTACTATCTGGAGTCTCGTTTGCAAAACTTTTATGCATATTATCACTTCCATTAGATGGGGACATATTTGCTTCCTTCAATCCTTGTTGCCAGCGATTGATACTTGCAGGTAAATCGGAAATACTCGGAGATTTCTGTGTTACGTTTCCATCAGAAGCGTAAGATAAAGATTCATTGCCTTCATTCTGTCGTGTAGTCAATAACAAATTAGCCGGCCTAGTATTTGAGTAGGGTATCTCATGACAATTACATATTTTACAATTATTACAATAATCTTCCACATAATTGTTCTCTTTCAACAGTTCATCTTCGCTATTTCGAATATTGGGAACGATTAAATTTACTGGTTCTTCTGTATCACACTCCGTTCTTGCTTCCCGAAGTAAATCAATTGTTTTCGCCATTGTTAACATTCTCTCCTCTTTCTTTTTATTACTACTTTCACTAGGTTTACTCTTTGTCTCATTCGTTTGCCTTAAATACGTTGGAGATGAATTATGGATAGTCCTGTGACTTAAATTTTCTCTATCGTTGTAATTATTATTTCTATTGTTGTTGTTATTGTTGTTCACCGGTATTTCGTTACAGGCTTTAGACTTACTATCATTTGAATATAGTTTCTTGTTATTTCGTTGTTTATCATCGGTGTTATTGCTATCGCTTCTTCTGGGCACGGAATCCGGTGATTCTTCATTCAAAAATGGCCTCCAGAAATGTTTGGGGCGTGTTTCTGAAACTTTGTTTGATTGAATCATGCGTGGTCGTTTTATAATGCCATTATTATGAACGGGGGAAAGCGATGTCAGGTGGCATTTATTGCTCTGGTATATCGTACTTTTTGTAGCATTATTATATATTTCATTATCACTTAAAGGAACAAAAGAAGGACACGCGTTATAATAAGGATTACACATAGAAGAGTATTCAATTATATTACTGTCCGGTAAACGCCGTATATGAGTCGAATTTAAAATAGGGGAGTATGGAATCATATTTGTATTAAAATATAAAGGACCCATAATATCATAGTGGCTTGGAGATGTAAACATTTCTGATTGATATGGTGAATGTATATGCGTTTCTTTATTTTGCTGATTGAATGACAAGTCTCTCCTGAAAATGTAGCTATTTTCGTTAACATTTGCCGCCTGTGGGTTTGTAAATTCAGAAGGTTCAACTGGGCTTCGATAAACAACTTTAGGCTCCATCAGTTAGCAACTATTTAAATGGAATGTAATTTGTGAGGACAAAATGAAGAGTTACTGCATCGTTGACAAATTAAGATATTCCTTTTATTTGTATCAATATTTTCTGACAGTTGTATCTACAAACGTCTTCACAGTAATATATTTCTTTTCAGTGCAAGATACAGAAAAGAAACGTTGGCGAATCAGCTACACCTGAAATTTAAGATATAAAAATATATCACTTTAAATGCATATCTCAGTTTTTATAAACAGTAATTTTAACTACTAAACAAAAAATACACATCAATTAGTGGTATATTACTTAAAATATGAGTTAATATTAATTGGAATACGATTATAAGTATGAATATGAATTCACAACTGTAAATTATCCCAAAGTTTTCGATATTTCTTATGTGGAAAGTCATCAGGGAGTTAACTAGTGTTGTAATTACGAGTTTGTAAATTATGTTTAAAGAACGAGTTAGAAGTAGAGAGATTTTTTATTATAATGAATCCTTACAGTGGAAGTAAAGAGCTTACGGTCCACGCATTCTTGAAGAATATTCTGAACGTTAAAAGATCGAGTTATTATAATGATGTATTACTAGATGAAAAAAAATGTAGATTTCAAATTTATTCTTTTAGGTTTTAGTAAGCGTACTGAATTACTTAGTAAGATAAGCAGAATGCTTACCTAAAGAGAAATAATTTTCAAGGTCTGGTAGTATGTCTTGCATTCGGAACCGTGGTAAAATGCTTTAGAGGCAGTTTTGAAAACATTCATTAACAGTTTAATAATAACGTTATTTGCCAGTGGTAAATTCTTTTCCATGGCTGGCTGAAGAGCCATTGTAGAAAATAAAGGATCTTGGGATTCGACAAATATCTCAGCAAAACTCTAAAATAAAATCAGATCTCCAATATCCAAACCCATAAATTTTGGAAAATCATTGGACTTGACCTGTAAAACTGCAGATTTTTCTATAATAGGATCAGAGGTGGAATTGTAAGGATTCAAAATATGTTCGATGAGAAAAACACAGAAATCTACAAACTCTCGATGTAAACTTTCCCGAGATTTGGTTGAGAAACCGATCGTTGTTCTGACGAAATGTCGCCAATCATTTTGCCCGGCGTGCTAACGATC
>NC_142940.1:34736396-34751396 GCF_046866305.1 Octopus bimaculoides
CCACTCCATTTGTTTGTTTTACCTTTATCGCCGCGTGGCCTACGAGACACACTGCGTTTTATTATATCTTACATTATTATTATTATTTTTCTATTGTTAATGTTTGTAGTAGTAGTAGTAGAAGTAGTAGTAGTAGTAGTAGCAGACTCATCACTGACAAGTAAGTTTGACTTGATAGCATGTATCAGAATTTTGCTAATTGCTTCAAATATATAATGCTAATTGTTTTGGGTATTTTTGCAGTTGCGAACAGACACACATATTCGCTCGGTCGTCACAGAAGTTGACTTCGTGGGGCATACAAGATGGTAACAGCTGAATGAACAGAAGGATTCAAGTAGCTCCGACTCTCATAGATAAAATCTAACCATTGCATAAACTATAGATATTCGTTAGGTAACCCTAATTCTAACTGCATCGCCAAACAATGTATTTAAGATAAATCACTTTGGAAAGAATGAAAATTCCCAGTGGCCTAAATCATGAGTTGAAAGTGTTAGTCACTAATTGACTCGGGACGCCGCATTACTCAAGTGCAGTAATTGACGCAGCTCACATAATTTAGATAATAGCGCGTGAGATAACTACAATATATTTGTTACAATGTCACAACATCTTAGTATCAACTCCTAAAATGATCAGCAAACGAAATCTCGGTCAGATATGTAGGGCATGCATCAGATAGCGAAAATTTGACCTCTGTTGTGTAAATTTATATATATTTATAAAAAACAATTTCAGCTTATCTACTTCAATTCATTTGTATAGGTGAAGTGTTGTTTTATTTTAATTCATTTTGTATAGGTAACGTTTTTTTTTTCTTTTATCAAGTGTAGAGAAAACCATGCTTGAACTTTAATGGTGTTGTAATATTAGGGAGGCTTTTTAGGTGCTGAGTTGGCTGAATCGTTAGAGAGCAATATAGAATACATTGCTATATTCGTTCCGCCTTTCTACCTTCAGTTCAAATCCTACTGAAGTCAAGTTTCACTTTTTACAGTGTCGATGAATAAAATACTAGTTTAGTAGTTAGAACTATTCGTCTTCACTCTTATCTCTCTCTCTCTCTCTCTTTCTCCCACCCCTCTCTGTGTGTTTTATCTAGAATAACTCCGCTGTGCTCTAACGTTAAGGGGGATATAGTCTCCACCGATCCAGTTTGATAATGTTCAAAATATCACTTATGTCAAGACAGTGGCCCTACAGTTGCATCAAGAATTGAATGACCATAAAGAAAGAGTTATAATGGAATCAGCTATTATGAAAGAAAACAGAATACAATCAAAAGGTCGCACAAATTAGTAAAATAAATATTCACGCTTATTATCACTCGCCATATCGTGGTTCACCTATCGCGCCCTCAGTACATCGCAGATTTTTCAGAGAATGGCGGAATATTGGGACCCCCAGATGATTCGTGCGTTGCAGTTCAGAAATGCAATCGACAGAGAAATCGAAGTTTATAAAAACCTCCTTACACAGAAGAAACGGCAGAGCCAGCAGCTGCCCATCACTATGTTCCTCAGAGTGTGGGGGAGAGTTTATAAAAACTTAAATATATAAATATAATAAAATGAATATATAAAATTATAAAAATTAAAAAAATACAGTACAGTACTGTTACTACTTCGTGGGTTTTCACCTGCAGCGGGGTGTTTGGAGCATAACACCCACGATAATCGAGGAATTACTGCATGTTCATGACCGTTGACATGAAAATCTGGTTTTCTTTAGCAATTAAAAGTAGCTTGCATTTAAATAATAGAAAATAAATAAAATCTAATTAATATTTATTAAAATGGGATGTATGCTTTCTAAGATTTCGATTTTCATTCGACAAACGGCCATCTAAATTTGTCGAATAATCCGGTTTCATGATGAACATTGTAACCAATAAGATATCAGAGGGAACTTGGTTCTTATTATTTCGCATTCGGTGCAAAAGTACGCAAAACCATAAGATGTATACATTAAAGCTAATTGCCATGAGCTTCAAAACGCAATAAACTTCATTGTGTTAAGTATACAGTCCACTTTAGAGAGGCGGATGTGTTTTAGATGTCAACGACCTTAGTATATCCTTGACAGTTATTGTAAAGACTGCGGAGTAGTGAAAGCATAGACCACTCCTGTGGAATTTGAATTATAGAACGAAAGATACGCAAATAAATGTATTCAATAGTTTCTTTTTTGTTGATTTTTCGTTTTACTAAGCGGCTTGACACATTTGAAAAACTAAAATGGAGTGGCATTAACGTACGAGTATTAGCTATTTGAATGAACAGGAATAGCTTCGACCAGGTTGCAACTTTGACATCATGTGTTAGAAAAGGGTGTAACTTGTTTTATGAAGTATAAAACAGCACTTTGAAGATCAGTAGAACCCCAGAAAAAGGACAGCTAGTGCATGAGAATGTAGAACATAGGTACTTGGGGCTTAATTAATCAATCTCAGAAAAAATAAAAGGGCAAATATCTTATGAGTAGATAAAGGTCAAATTAAATATTTAGAAACAATTTGTTTTATATTTAATCGTTTCTGCCAGTCCGCTCGTTTAATACAAACGTATTGCCGCCGCCGTTGCTGTTTAGAACAGGTAATGATAGTATTTACTTAAAGCAGCAAGCTTTCAACAGGCTAACCCCCTGGTTACAGATACAACACAATCATGTTTTGAACGGAAATTATTCACTGAACCGCAACTCTTTAAATTTGTTAACATACAAAAATATAATGAGAAGAATCTAAACAGCAACAGAGGAAAACATATATTCTTCATATGCAACAGTTGTTGTGGAAGAGATTTTCGTAAAATACTGTCTAAAGTGGAAGCTAAATTTATTTTTCCTTGAGATGATGAACTTACTAAACCGTAACATTTGGTCATTAAGTAGATAATAGATACATTTTCTCTGGATAATTATATACTAACTTTACCTCAATATCTGACATCTATGAAATGAGGTGTGGAGACTATCATAGCTCAAGGCAAACCAGCCTTATGAGTAAATTGATAGACGTAACCAGTATTAATACAAAAAACAGTCTTTATTTACAATTTAACGTGCGAGTTTTGTTCGCTTCGAGAAGTCCTTACATATTGATGCATAGTACATAAAAGCACACACATATATCATAGCAGACGAGAATCGTCTAGTATGGGCACCGGAACCGCCCGATCATGTGATTTCGGTGGGCATACCAATCAAATCTCGCTACTAAGATATATAGAATACCAGTATTTTTTCAGTCACTAATGCCCTACATAGCTTCCAAGATTATTAAAAAGAAGTATTAGTGACAGAAGCAGTATAAGTACCAAAATGCAATATTTATATCTAACTTAACGAGGATGTCCTGTTGAACACTGAATACTGGGGTATTCGATTCGCTTTGAGAGATCCACACATATAGACGCATGGTGCATAAAAGCACAGCAGTATATTGTTACAAGTAAAGTTGAATATAAAGACACCCCCACCCACGCACATATATATATATGTGTGTGTGTGTGTGTGTGTGTGTGTGTGTGTGTGTATGTATATATATGTATATATATTTATATATATATATATATATATATATATATATATATATATATATATATATATATAATACATACATAAGAATATAAGGATAAAAATCATTAAAATGATTTTTATCAAGAAGTCAGCATGCTATCAAAATTTATAGGCAATTAATACATTGAATTAATAATAATATGCATATGTATATCATTATGTCAAGGGGGATCAGGCGAAAACGATCTTTCTTCAGCATGCTTGAAGTAAATTTGAATATATAGATATATATAGTTGAAATTTACAGAAAAAACAAAAGACGAAGACAGGTGTATAAACAACAAGCAGGTGTATTAGTTTGACGCTCGAGAAAGTGAGAAAGTCTTTTACGTTTCGAGCCTACGCTCTTCAACATAAAGGAACACGAGCAAATAAAGAGAGAGAGAGAGAGACGCAAAGTAACAACGAGCAGATTAAGAGAAAACAGAATAAGAAAAACAGAAAGTTCCAAAAAGGTTCGGATGCGTCGCATTCAATAAAATAAAATAATATATGATATATAATATATAATATATATATACATATGTATATATATAAACTTGTGTGTGAATATATACACACACAAAGACATACGCCACTATATATATGTCAGTGATATAGCAACTATCTGCGAGATCTGTTATTAGTTCCACCTCCTAGAAATTTCAACCACATTTTATAAAATCATAACATTACATAATCTAGAAGAAATTGGATTGGTCACTGTAGTTCTAAATATACAAATGTATGACATGGGCACGGTTGGGAATCCCTTTTATCATACTTAGTATCGGTGAAACGATGAAAGCTGGCGTGTGACAAAACTAAAACAGTAAAACATCAAGAACCACAGCGACACATTTATATACACACATTCACATACATATATGTACACACACATATGAGTGTATGTGTGTATCTGTGTGTGTTTTAAAATGTATGAAGCAACTCATCTTTGCGTATGAATTTCCAGTGTTTTTCATTTTTGTTTTGTTTATTGTATGTGTTTAATGAGTTAATAGAGCTAAGCACTTGTTGCACTTCCACTACGCTGTAGTTATTTACGCTTATCATTTTACTCCCAAACGTATTATGCTTCATATTATATGACGATGACCTTTCTTTGTAGGTCATTGTGACATACTTGTTAAATTTCTTCGGTTGCAATGAATGGAGTTGAAGAAAAAAGAAAAAAAGAACAAGAGCAAAATGAAAAAAGGCATCTATAATATTTCTATAACTTAGTTGAACAATGATCACACACACGCACAATACGCAACACACAGGCAATAAGCACACCATACACACACATATATATCACGTAGTGGATAACAAGTTGCTTCGCAACCACATGGTTTGGGGTTCAAAACCAATGCATAGAACCCCGGGTCAATGAAATATTTGCATGACGAACACCGTTCGAAAACACGTCGTCAACAAAATGTGTGAATGTTTGTGTGTGTGTGTGTGTGTGTGTGTGTGTGTGTGTGTGTGTGTGTGTGTGTGTGTGTTTGTGTGTTTGTGCGCGCGCGCGCGCGTGTATGTGTGCATGCGTGCGAGTCTTTGCAATTTACTTATCTCTGATTAAAAAGTGGTTTAGGTCTGTTTACCACCTGGTGTCGTTGTGGTATTATAGATATTATACTAAAACCTTTCAAGGCAACACCCTAATATGGTCACAGCCCAACGACTGAATCGACTTAAAAGGGTAATACGAGAATACACACGCACACATACACACACACACAAACACACATGTATTTATATATATATATATATATATATATATATATATATATGTGTGTGTGTGTGTGTGTGTGTGTGTGTGTATAACATAAATAATATATAATTATATGCATATATCCATACATATATGTACATACCGACATGTATACGTATACATACAAGCATATATGGGTACAGGACATCACAAAAAAAACGTTAAACGAAAACATAAAGAGGAAGACAGAAAACTAACTTTTTTTTCGAACAGCGAAAAAAACACAGAGAAACGAGACATGCAACATAAAGAATATTACCCTTCTTCAGTTGTCCTTGCTCCATCTACTCCGCGTTTGGAAGGCAAGGACAATACGCGATCTTGTTGGAGCAGTCCTTCCAGGAAGCAACTTAATTAAAATTTGGAAATTTTTGCGGAGGGTGAAAGTGTAAACAAGAACAGGACAGTGAGAACAAAACAGTAAAAACAAGACAGAACTGTGAGAACGAACGGTAAGGGCTGTTAGGCCAACACGATAGAAACATTATTTTGAACGCCGATTAGAGAGTGAAAAAATTTGCGTCTTCTCTATAGGAAGGCAGAAAATAGAAAGAAAGAATCCCTTTCGTCACGTGTCAGCGACATATATATACACACTTATGTATATATGCCTCACCGTCTCCCGTTTCCCTCACCTACCACCTACCACCCTACCTCTCCAACGCACCATGTAATTCCCTTAAAACAATAGGCATATATTAAGCATATAGTTTATATCCATTTAAAAGAAAAAAAGAAAATAGAGATAAGGAAGTTAATAATTGTTTATCATAAACAAATTGATCAACTTCAATTCTTACAGCCGTTTCAATTAATACTGAATAATTTAATTACAAATTTGTACATTAAAGTTACATTTAGGTGACATGAGTATAATTTCATCAGAGAAGAAAAAATGTACATCCTCAGGTACATTGTCCTTCTCCGATGAAATTATACTCATGTCGCATAAATGTAAATTTAATATACACGTATGTAAGAGGCTGTGCGGTAAATAGCTTGCTTACCAGCCACATGGTTCCGGATTCAGTCCCACTGCGTGGCACCTTGGGCAAGTGTATACTACTATAGCCGCGGGCCGACCAAAGCCTTGTGAGTGGATTTGGTAGACGGATACTGAAAGTAGCCCGTCGTATATATGTATATATATGTATGCGTATATGTGTGTGTGTCTGTGTTTGTCCCCCCAACTTCGCTTGACAACCGATGCTGGTGTGTTTACGTACTCGTAACTTAGCGGTTCGGCAAAAAGAGACCGATAGAATAAGTACTAGGCTTACAAAGAATAAGTCCTGGGGTCGATTTGCTCGACTAAAGGCGGTGCCCCAGCATGGCCACAGTCAAATGGCTGAAACAAGTAAAAGAGTAAAGAGTAAAGAGTAATTAATTGAAACGGCTGTAAGAAGCGAAGGTAATCAATTTGTTAATGACAAACAATTATTGACTTGTTTTATCTCCATTTTCTTTTCTTCTTCTAAATGGGTACAAACTATATGATTACATGTATATGTATGTATATATATATATATATATATATATATATATATCTTTACTGTAGTTTCATCTCAGAGCTGCGGTCATGCTGATGCACCACCATTTTGCTACACTTTTATTTCTGAGATCCTCCTCCAATATGTGGCACTTGGTAAAGAATGGAATTTGATGTAGCTACCCTCATTTGCATCTCTTGCCGTGAGGTAGGTTCATCTAGGACTCACGACAGGAAAAGGGCCAGCTTTGATTTAAAAACGCCTACATCTGCTTCGTGCAGGTTCCTCAGGCTCTTTGGGAGAATATTAAAAAGCTGTGGGCCCCTGAAACCCAGGTTGTTGCAGTAACTGGTCCTGAAGCGCGATGGCGTTGCTGGGATCTTTGCCACTATTCAGTGTGGTCCCATTCTGGCATTGGTGTAGCTTTCAATGCCAAAATTTGACACAATTCCTTCCAGGATCTTCCAGATGAATATTACTGCATACCTCTCTCGCCTTCTCTCCAAGGAGTAGAATCTTAGATGTTTCAGCCTTTCCCAGTAGCTGAGCAGTTGCAAAGAGACGATCTTCTTTGTGAATCTTCTCTTGATTACTTCAAGGTCTGCTGTTAATTTCACACTGGTGGGTGACCATAGCTGTGAGCAGTAATCCAGGCGACAGAGGACAAATGTCCTCCAGAGAACCATCATGGTTTCCTTATATCTGGTTCTGAATGTTCTCAGGATCCATCCATCCAGCCTGCCAGTCGTCTGTACTTTGTCACCATCCTGGTAATGTGCACTTGGAAAGAGGTATCATCACTTATGCTGATACCCAGATCCCTCACTGATTTAAGCTCTGGGATTGAAATTCTCTGTGGACCAGTGTAACCTGTAAGTTTCATATTCAGTTTTGGACGCTGGTAGCACAGGGCTTGGAATTTTGCAGCATTAAACTGCATATTATTATCTTCAGCCCGTCTGTAAGGTGAGTCCAACTCCTGCTGCAGACGTGCAACATCGCTGGGGTTCTGTATTGTCTGCAGAATTTCGTATCGTCTGCGTAGCTTGCAAGAGTGGCTATCCGGGCACTTGCGGGCATATCTAAGAGGGCCACTATAAAAAGCATTGGTCTCAAGACAGTGCCCTGTGGAACACCACTCACTATTTGTGTTTTCATAGAGATGGCTCCATTAGCCACTACTGCCTGACTTCTATCTTTCAGAAAGTCATGTAACCACTCTCCAATATGTATATATATATATATATGTATGTATGTATGTATATATGTAGATATGTATATATATTTATTTATTTATGGGTTTCAGCCAAGCGGCTGTGGTCATGCTGAAGCACCACAGTAACATATATATATATATATAGATATATATATATATATATATATATATATATATATATATATATATATATATATATATATATATATATATATATATATATATATATATATATATATATATATATACATATACATATATATATATGTATATATATATATATATATATATATATATATATATATTAAATATATACTTTTATAAAACAAATTTTACAAAATATATAGTATCTGTTAACAGTCTTAGCCAAAAACTCACAGTTGAGTTTTTGTATATATATATGTATACATGTCTCTTAAAGGATAGAGCTCAAAATCAATGCATTGAAGATACTTTATTGCAGCAACAATTATAATAATAACAGAAACAACCACAATAAGCCAAACCTATGCACATTTCAATAGGGTATCCCGGAAAAATAAACCACATCATAAGATGTCTCGTAAAATATTGTAACAAATTACAACATATTACAAATTTCTGGATACTCCATCTCATCAGGGTCGCATTATTGCCATCACCAATACCATTATTAGCAAAACACACACATCATCCAAGAGGGTGAAAGAATAATCGACGGCACGCAACCTACCATCGTTATTTTCTTACAGAGTGTAAACAAACCAGTCAACCGAAATCCAGCGACGTACACCGTCCGGTTTACAGCGTGAAAATCCCTTGCCAAAAATTCATCCCCCCTGTACATCAAGATTTCCTATCGGATCTTCCTATAACGATAGTGTATTAATTAATTCATTAATTATACCCGCCCACGCCCACGCACCGCACACCACCACCCACATGCCCACACCTACCCCCACACACACATATACCTATACTTAGATACACACACCCATATATATTTATATGTATTTTTTATGTATAACCATACACCCAAACACATATACACACAAACATATATACACTCACATATGCATGCATATACCTATACACACATACAGATACACAAGCACCCACATAAACGCGCACAGATACACACACACACCCATTTACATATATACGCATACATACTCACATACACACATGCGTACATATGTACATACACACATATAGCTATACCTCCATATATACATCGATACATATGCACATACACACACACAAGCTTATATATGTTTACATGTACACACATATATATATATATATACATGTACACACATATATATATATATATATATATATATATATATATATATATACATATATATATATGTATATGTATATATATATATATATATATATATATATATATATATATATATATATATATATGTGTGTGTTTATTCAGTTCTTGACTTATTTCATTCGTTAATTTGTATCACTCACACATATGTTTGTAATCATTTAATAAATAGATATAAGTGAATGTTTACTGGCTGATACTCGTCGATTGTATATCCTCTCCATTTTCTTATTTGCCTTATTATATATATACATATATATATATATATATATATATATATATATATATATATATATATAATAAAGTAAAGTTGTGGAATATCGTACGAGTGGAAATATATATGAAAGAAAGTTTGAAAATGCACTTATTTTTAAAAAATATTTATTTACTTAACCGGTTTCACTTTTTTAGAAAAAGATTATCAAAAGTGTAGTATATTGCCACTTAAGTGTGGCTGACCCCTAGGGGTGGATGTTACTGTTGCTTTTAGCCCCAGGAGGACATCTCCTCCAGCTGGCTTATCGACACACGACTGTGTCCTGTTTGCCAAGGGAGTTATCCCTCTCACCTCGACCAGCAGCACGAACGTATCCGGATTTCAGGGTTATTTCCCTTCGTCGGCGTTCGACAGCTGATGACCTTGGTGAGAGAGACAAAAACCTGGCAAACCTTATATCTTCTTTTCCAGTGAGATTCTTCACTGATATTGAAAAGGTGAAAACAAGCAATGTTAATTCTCTAAATGAAGTATTAACAGTAACTGCACGATAAAGTGTAGTATATTGCCACTTAAGTGTGGCTGACCCCTAGGGGTGGATGTTACTGTTGCTTTTAGCCCCAGGAGGACATCTCCTCCAGCTGGCTTATCGACACACGTCTGTGTCCTGTTTGCCAAGGGAGTTATCCCTCTCACCTCGACCAGCAGCACGAACGTATGCGGATTTCAGGGTTATTTCCCTTCGTCGGCGTTCGACAGCTGATGACCTTGGTGAGAGAGACAAAAATCTGGCAAACCTTATATCTTCTTTTCCAGTGAGATTCTTCACTGATATTGAAAAGGTGAAAACAAGCAATATTAATTCTCTAAATGAAGTATTAACAGTAACTGCACGATAAAGTGTAGTATATTGCCACTTAAGTGTGGCTGACCCCTAGGGGTGGATGTTACTGTTGCTTTTAGCCCCAGGAGGACATCTCCTCCAGCTGGCTTATCGACACACGACTGTGTCCTGTTTGCCAAGGGAGTTATCCCTCTCACCTCGACCAGCAGCACGAACGTATGCGGATTTCAGGGTTATTTCCCTTCGTCGGCGTTCGACAGCTGATGACCTTGGTGAGAGAGACAAAAACCTGGCAAACCTTATATCTTCTTTTCCAGTGAGATTCTTCACTGATATTGAAAAGGTGAAAACAAGCAATGTTAATTCTCTAAATGAAGTATTAACAGTAACTGCACGATAAAGTGTAGTATATTGCCACTTAAGTGTGGCTGACCCCTAGGGGTGGATGTTACTGTTGCTTTTAGCCCCAGGAGGACATCTCCTCCAGCTGGCTTATCGACACACGACTGTGTCCTGTTTGCCAAGGGAGTTATCCCTCTCACCTCGACCAGTAGCACGAACGTATCCGGATTTCAGGGTTATTTCCCTTCGTCGGCGTTCGACAGCTGAGAAGGAACTGACCTGGCCTTTTTCTCTTGTGTATATTGAAGGAATGTTTTACTGTCTTAAGAGACAGTATGACTGGCTAGCTGGGGTGGGAGGGAAGAAGAGTTAAAGAAGATTTTTTTATTTTTGGTTGGTCTGTAACAGTCTGTCATGGTTCACTGGTTTTTGGGACTGGTTCTGTGCACATCTCTATGTGTGTGTATATATGTGTGTTTGTGTCCGTGTGGGTGTGTGTGTGTGTTTGTGTGTGCCGTTTTTATTGGTCCCAGAGTTTATTGTGGAATGTGTATATGAGTGTGTGTTTGAGTGTTTTTTGTGTCGGTGGGGATGTTAGGTGTGTGTACGTGAGACTGTGCGTATATCTCTTTGTCTGAGTGTGTATGTGTTGTTTTGATCGTCTTTGTGGTGTGTGTGTGTGTGAGGGTGTGTACGTATGTGTGCACACCCAGTCATACTGTCTCTAGCCAGTCATACTGTCTCTTAAGACAGTAAAACATTCCTTCAATATACACAAGAGAAAAAGGCCAGGTCAGTTCCTTCTCAATTTTATTCGATTGTCAAAGAATATGTATGAGAATATGTATATGTATATGTATTTTTCCATATGTGTATTTTCATACACTGTTTTTAACACTGTTTTTAACAATTTCACCTTAATATGACAATCAGTATGTAACACTACAAAGTTCATACAAAGCTTTATACTTTAAATATATTTTATCATCAAAGAATGTATATATGCATTTTAATACTCAGACTGTTTTTTAACATTTTTTATTATTCTCAAAGACTTTTGATAATCTTTTTCTAAAAAAGTGAAGCCGGTTAAGTAAATAAATATTTTTTAAAAATAAGTGCATTTTCAAACTTTCTTTCATATATATATATATATATATATATATATATATATATATATATACCAGAGTAAGCACATAAATGCGAAGCAAGGTGGAAAAATATTACTCGAATAACAGAGGTAGAGTAATATGCTTTGTTAAAAAGCAGGAAAAAATCACAAAAAAATTTACTCAGATTTTCACGTTCCCGTTTGTTGGACACACACATACACACACGCACGCACACACACACACACACATACACACATGCATATACACATACATATATACGACAGGCGTCTTTCAACTTACGTTTTCTATATCCAAACGCAAGGCTTTGGTCGGCCCGAGGCTATAATAGAAGACAGCATTAGAAGTCCCAAGGTGCCACGTGGCTGGTGAGCAAGCTTCTTACTACACAGCCACACCTGTATATCAGAAGCATCAAAAGATTTAATTAAAAAAATCAACGAAGTAAAATACTCTCACAAACAGCTTCCATATTCAGCAACAGTGGAAAGGCTTGAGTTGGAAATACTTCATTTGCAGACCAAAATGAAACCTGCATCGAAAATCAAAGAGCTGTAGAGGAACAGTGGGTAATCAAAAAAGTCAAACAGAACCTATATGCCCATAGACACAGGACCGTTGTCTCATCCGTTGGGCCACTGATGGATGATAACGGCTTTCAACATGATGCTAATGAAATGGCAGAATCTGTTGGAAGGGCCTTTTAACAAATTTTTACCGTTAGAGAACCATGAAACTTTCGGGCTTCTCGAAAATGGAGGTGAGTTACCTCCTCTTATATATATATATATATATATATATATATATATATATATATATATATATATATATATATATATATATATATATATATATATATATATATACATATACATACATATATATAGGAAGGAATTTCAACCATGTTTCGTGGTCTGCTACACAACAGATCCTTTATAGGATCCAGTTAGCTCAAGACATCATCAGGAGGAACCTCGTCCGGTTTCGGCCTCTACTCCTCTACCGTTTTGACGTGGCGGGGCCCCTCCTTTCGGCGGTGTCTTCAGCTCTGGTGTTGGGTGTATGTCTTCTTTCTTCTATTCCCTGGCCTCTTCGATGCAGCATCAACGAGTGTCAGCGTCCGACTGATCGTCATGTCAAGTTCCCCTTTTTATATCTGCTGCTAGGCTCCAGCAGGCAGCCCCAGCTAGTTGTCACGTGACACTGTCTAAATTTTCCGCTGCTAGCGTCCAGTAGGCAGCACCAGCAAGTTGTCACATGACACTGTCTAAACTTCCCGCTGCTAGGCTCCAGCAAGTAGCCCCAGCAAGTTGTCACATGACACTGTCTGAACTTTAACTGACAATGGAGGGCGCGAAGCCACTTCAGTGTCAGCCTGTCTCACCTAGACATGTTATGACTTTCAAGCCATATTCGGTCTTCCCGCTTCAGCCATATATAGAAGCTGGCTTTTCCGACCGCCTCCTGTATCCTCCTTATCAGTTTTCTCAGTTCCGAGTTTGAAAACGCAAATCTTCTCTTGAATAGCGTTGTCATTTTTCTTTCAATGAAGCCTCTAGCCCCCACTGCCAGATGGTAGTACTCGACACTCCATCCCTGTTCTCTGCACTCTTCGATTAGTTTTTCATATCTCTTCTCCTTTCGTTTCTCTGCATTGTCGATGTTTTCTTCCCATGGTACTGTCAGTTCTGGCAAGATTCCTATTCTCTGTTCTGTGTTCCATATGACTAAATCTGGTCTTTTTGTTGTTTTTATAAGTGGAAAAATTGCTAGACTTCCCAAATCCGTGGCCAGCTCCCAGTATATATATATATATATATATATATATATATATATATATATATATTTATCATCATCATCATCGTTTAACGTCCGCTTTCCATGCTAGCATGGGTTATATATATATATATATATATATATATATATATATATATATATATATATATATATATATTCAATTGAAAGAAAGGGAGCTTTTCAGTTAGGTGGAGGCAGTAGAATGTCAGAGAACATCGCTGGAATAAGTTAACTGATGATCAGTGACGCAACTGATTTTTATTTACATCACTATCATAGATGTACACAGTTCGCTTATTGCCTTCACAACTAATATTCAGTACTAATAACATTTGCCTCCTTCAACAAACTTCAGTGTTTGCGTTTGTGTAACTGTTATATCTCAAACTACTGCTATCTAGCACCTTCAGATGATCTCTACTCAACCGCTACACAACTGCTACTCGACTGCTACTCAACACTCCTACCACGGCCAGACTACCTCTATTTATATGTCTTGGGAGATCCCACTTCTTCGCCTGGGGGGCGTCGACACAACAGTAACATATCAATGTTATGTAACATATTCCAATATCTATATCATATCTACATAGTATGAAACAGAATGACACTATTCCAATATTTAAACCCTTGAAAACCTTTTCCTCCCAAAAATTTGCTTGAATGCTTTTATTTTGAACGAACCGACTGGTACCGTAAAGAGATATCAACTTCAAAATACTGTTTCTGATTCTCGATATAAAACCATTTTCTTTGAAACCTACAGATAATGTCATCAAGAAAGATACTATAGATGACACAATAAATATACTGCTCTGTTAAACGTGTATATAAACTCGTATCTAGTTAAGAATAATTTATATTAAGCAACAAAAGAGAGAACAAAAATCGGAAGTAATCCTAACTAGATAAACTTCATCTGCAAGTTTAATTTGCAATTTCTTGTTAAAGACTGCGTAGGAAAATAAACAAAGTCCCTGAGAGATAGTTGAGCAGGCAAACAAACAAGCTATAGATGAGACAGCGGGAATCAGTTTTTAACTGATATGTTCTGGTTTATAAATAGAAACTTACTAGTTGCAAGCAGCAAGGCTGCTAAAGCTGAATGCAGGTTGCAGGTCGTTGACATTAGTAAGATTAAATCTCTTGCCGTGACCCACTTAAGAACAACACATTAGCTTTCACTTGCACCATATTAAGATACAGCTTACAATCGGCGTCAGTCTTTTTTTCTTTTCGGTGCATTTGAATGCACATTTTAGAATTAATCATGTGTTTGTATTTTGCTTATAAGCAGTGAAG
>NC_142940.1:34756396-34791396 GCF_046866305.1 Octopus bimaculoides
TTTGTACTACATCCCATGTTCTCCACATAAATGACAATCACCTTGAGAAACTATAAAAAACACTGGTGAAATAATAATTTCCTATACCACCAAGCCTGTGTAATATACAATCACAAGGAATATAGAAACTGTAATCTCCAAAACTGTGTCACGTGATAGCTTCTTTCATCCTCTCTTTTTAATTCATATATAAGCAAGCTTAGTTCACCATCATAATCATACAAAAGTGTTCCTACGGAGATGACATCAGGATCGCAAGGTCGTGAGTCAATTCCCGGCGACACGTTGTGTGCTTGAGCAAGACACTACACTTTATTTCACGTTGCTCCAGTCCACCCAGCTGGCAAAAATGAGTTCATCAAGCATACCTTTACACAAGAATTGCAAGCCTACCCAAAACACACAAAACCGTAGCTCCAAAACATGCTTGCAGCGGTTTTTTGATAACAGACACGAAATAAAACTAACAATTGTTTTAACAGCAACAAAGCTTATATCAGGCTGAGTAAAATGTAAGTAACGTTTTGAAACATGAAATTCATCACAATGCTGGAATTTTATTCATCAAACTAAGCACCATTACAATCAACACATTTTTGCCGATGAAATACAAGTTTGTTTATTCCGGTAACATAGAAATCTGGAGTTCTGGAGCTGATGGCCTCTTTGAATGCACTTTCAGCATCGGTTTGATTTTTGAACTCCTTCTCTCGCAGGAAGCCATCAAGGTGCTGGAAAAAAGTGGTAGTCGGTAGGAAAAAGGTCTGGGGGGATAAGCTGCGCGGGGAAGAACTTCGTAGCTAAGTTTCCGCAACCTCTGGAGTGTCATTAGTGATCGAGCATTGTCATGAAGAATGATTGATCCTCTTCTGTTGACCAGTCTGATACGGAGGAGTGGTAGTTTTTCGTTCATTTTGGCAATTTCATGGCAATATGTCTCTGCAGTAATGGTCTTTCCGAGTTTTAAGAAGTTATAGTGGATGAATCTAGCAGAACACCACCAAACAGTCACCATAACCTTCTTTTTGAAGAGCTTGGGTTTAGGGAAGGTTTTCGTTGCTTCACTTTGGTCTACCACTGCGAAGAACAATGTTTATTATTGTACAGAATCCACTTTTCATCGCAAGTTACAATACGGTCGAGAAATGGATCGGTCTGGTTACGGAGAAGAAGCGACGAGCGAATTTCACATCTGCACATTTTCTAATTTTCTTTCAAATCGTGTGGTACTCATTGAGCTTTTTTGATTTTCCGATCGCATGCAAATGGTTTCAGGCAGTTTGCTGGCTAGCTTGAGATTCTTTTGCTAGTTCTCGAGTAGTTTTACGTGGATCTTTCTCAATGACGGCCTTTATTTGACCATCATTGATGACACATGGGCATTCACTAAGCTCACGATTTTCAAGGTTCAGGTCTTCACTGCGAAATTGTTTAAACCATTTTCCAGCTGACCACTCACTGGTCATTTCCTTACCAAAAGTTTCGTTGCTTTTTTTTATTTTCCATACCGGGACACACAGAGGGGGACAAAATAGTAAAACATGTGGGACATAAAACATATAAAATAAAACAAAAATGTATGTTATAATGCATGAAAATATGAATGTGAAAAATGTAAACGGAACAACTCGCCCCACTTACGAGTGGCCTCATTTTCTGCCTTTTGAACGCTGATCCTTCTAAAAGATCAATTCCCGTCTCCTCTATCGTATGTTGTAATACCGGGGAGTGAGTTCCAGCTGCAGTCCACCTCCCAAAAACTAAATCCGACCTCAAACGCAAGTATTCTTTCCTCCTGCCTCTTATCAGGTACCACACACTTGTGATATCTCTCAAACCGCTGCAAGCAGCACACATCACTCAATATTTTCACAAACGCAATAAACAAAATAGTACAGTAGATTCGAACCGAACGTTTCGTTGATATTCACGAGTAGTTTCAGCTACTTTACGTCCTTTTTTGAAGTTGAATAGTGAAATTGCTCGAATATCGCGCTTTGACAATTCCATTTCAGATGATTGTAACAACGGTGAAATAATATCAAAAAAATGTTTTGAAATATTCATAACTCTGCAAAAATCCGGAACAAATTCTTCATGGTTCAAAACGTTGCTTACTTTTTAGTCAACCTGATAGCATTCCATCAACTAGTTCACCCGCTTAAGCACATATGTATCATCGAGTGAGAAAGCGATTGATATGCTTGATATCAAAAAACGAAACATCTTTCAAATCTTGTGCCGCTAATATTGAAGATGGAAAAAGTACATTAGATAATGGAGTTGTAGTATCCCCAATGACATACAATAGTCATGGCTGAAGTATGTATGTAGAATAATGTATGGAGGAAATTTGACAGCTATTTCTGGCAGGCGAGTAACAGTATACATGTACACTCATTCAGCTCATTGTCGAACATGCCGTGATTCGAACTTCAAAAGTCATAAGTCATGATTCAATAATTTTGTTGACATCCTATTCTTCTCAGATCAGCAAGGATAGCAAGACGATGCGCCTTGCAAAACAGGTATACATTTACGAATTTCTTAAACAATATTATGTGAAACATTAAATTACGTTTGCATGGAAGCATTAGTTTTGGCTAATGTTGAAATTCTGAATGCAAAATATATCAGCAACATAGCTGAACAAATATTGCTACCTTGAGTTATAGAAAGGTGCGTTATACAGAGATATTTATTAGGCTTAAACCATTGAATATATCAAGATTCCAGAAATTATCTATATCTATTGAATATACATAAAAATCATTGTGAATGAACTCACATATTCATTTATATTTTCGTACTCGACGACATTTTCACTGTAGAAAGAAACTGAAACTGCATAATCTTAATAGCTTCCGAAAATGGCTCGTATTCATCAAAGGTGAGGAAGATGTCTCATGCATGTTGAATAAGAGTTGAACTGTAGCACACCTATTGGTTTAGAAGTTCGCTTCGTAAACATGGGCTTCGAAGTTTGGTCTCACCGTATTGCAACATAGACAAATGTCTTCTATCATAACTATTAGCATTTGACTAACTTGGTGAGGGTTGTCAAGCGGTGCCTGCGCATATGTTTGTGTGCGTATGTATGTGTTCGAGTGTGCGCACGCGTGTGTCTGTGTGAATGGCTTTCCTGGTGATCATCAGCAATGACTCTAATGATCTGCTCTCTCTCTTTCCCTACTCCATGACATCTTCTAATCTGCAATGTCATCTTGCAAAGATTTGTGTATGGGCGTAGTGTTTAGTAGGAAGAAGGGAGTGTGTGTCTGTTCGAGCATATTTGCTGGTGTGTGTGAATGTGTGTTCTGGCGTATGTACTGGTGTGTGTGTGCTTGTGTGTATATGGTGCAGTTGGTTGTTCTATGAGGGATTGTATGCAAGTGTGTGCACAATTTTGTGAATATGCTTTTTTACTTCTTTGTGTGCACTCATGCATACATACACACCTCCTGACGTGCTGATGTGTGATATAGTGGGTTAGATGAGTGAATGAGAAAGTGACTGCATAGTTGTGTGAATCTGCTTTTGTATGTATGTATGTATGTATGTATGTGTGTGTGCGTGCGCGTGCGCGTGCGCGTGCGTGTATGTGCGTGCGCGCACTTATTTGTGTACGTTTTTCTGCGTGTCCAACTGTGTGTGTATCTGCATGTTTCTGTGAGTATTGTAGATGTGTGCTGAAATATTAGTAAATACGTCGTTCCTATTCTGTTGTCATTCTAAAATTTTTATTTATTATTTTCTTCCCCTTTTGTTCCCCAGTACACGTTTATTGGTGTGTAATACAATGTGTTGGGAGTGAGATGAGACCAAAAAACTTCGGCAATTTATAGAAGACCATTTGACAGCAGTCATACTATGCTATGTAGATGATATAACATTTTTGTTAAAGACTGCATCCACATAGTTCCTGAAAAGAAAGCCCTGGAGAACATTCAGCACGCAGGTAACATCATCTCCCAAAGTATCAAGGTAACGATAGACCACCCTACAATGCAACTCGCTGCCCTTGATCCTGAACTTTGGCTGTGAGACTATAGATAACAAAGTTCAGCACCATTCTTATTAGCAGCATTACTTACGATAGTGAAGAACATATGACCCTTGTGTGAACCCCATGGATTCAAGAAACGTGTACAAGATATTATGTACTGCATGCAGTGCTATGATTACAGCCAGAAAGACAGGCTCAGTGTGTACAGGAGGGCAACAAGCAATTAGATAATATTAAAAGTAAATATACTTAGAGAACTCGTCCTAGATACTGTGATAAACTTTGGAGTAGACTACAGAGAATTTGTAAAGACAAAGAAGAAAAACTTGTGGTACAACACAAGCAAATTTCAAAGGAGGATATTTGTAGAAACTACACCAAATAGGGATTTAGTCCGTAAATTTAGAAAGGCTGTTCGTTTCGCTAAACTCAATATTTAAGTTGTAGAGAAAGAAGGGCGGTCCGTTAGATTACAAATAAGTAAAACATGCTTTCGATAGGAATGCGTGTACAGATAGGAACTACTTGGATATACATTTTGCCCTAGGATTAACAGCAAAACTAGAAGTGTTATCTACCGTTTAAAATGTATGGAGAGTGAGAGTCAGAACTCCACTACGGCATACATCACTGAAATTTCAAAACGTTTGGCAGAGAGAATGAATGAGAATTGGCCTAAGTTCTATGGCAAAGAGAAATTTACTCTTTTAACATGCCAAAGATAAATACGGCACCATGCTGAACCAAGTATGTATTAAAATTCTGTGAGCACACTCGTATGGCACATCATTACAACAAATACGAGAGTGTATTCTCATAAAACAATCTATGCCATTACGAACCAAAAAGGACCATGAATAAATAAATTCTAAGAACCGCAACACCGCTGCCACTACCGACACACTATGTTGCACATTAATAAAGGCTGGCGGGGGGATCAAGTAAAAGAGGGAGAGGGGATACATAAAAGCAGTAGAATAACAGCAAAACGGAATATTTGCAAGTAATTCCAACATACATCCTAACAAAAGCACACACACACGCACGCACACACACACACACACAAAAAAGCACACACGTGCGCGCATGCATACACATTTAAATATACACTCACTTAATCAACCGACTACACCAAACACGCACACACATATGCATACGTATACACGCATACACACATACACACAAATACGCACACAAACTAGAATGTACATACGCAGGAATGCATGCTCACGCACACACATGAACACATACACAAACGCACACACACTCGCTCTCCCTTCCTCTCCCCACCTTCCATTTAAGACTATACACATACACTGATAGATCATGATTGGATCACAAGCAGATTCGAAGATGACGTGTAGTAGAGAGAGAGAGAGAGAGAGAGAGAGAGAGAGAGAGAGAGCGGGAGAGAGAGAGACAGAGAGAGAGGGAGAGAGAGCGAGAGAGAGAGAGAGAGAGAGAGAGAGAGAGAGAGAGAGAGAGAGATGGGGCAAGTCATTAAAACGATTGCTGATGACCGATAACCAATTGAATAATAATAAGAAAGTGAAAAGGAACCAGTGTGTATGTGTGTTTAATTATTGAGTGATAACCCTCCCAAGCTTAGAACAAATTTTGTCACAGCTCACGAATTCACATCAAGATTCATAAAAAACAAATACAAAAGCAATCTTTATTATTATTACTATTATTATTATTATTGTTATTATCATTATTATCGTTATTATTATTATTATTATTATTATTATTATTATTATTATTATTATTATTATTGTTATTATTAAGTGAGAAAGCAGTGCATGCCATCAAAATGGCACTGGAGTACAAATATACGAAGCCCAGTATACCCAAAACGACTACCCGTCTGATAAGGGTACACCAGTGACATGCATCACAACCATATGTGCGCGAAATGGTGATCTCATATCAAAATAAACTGTGCATGACCTTGCTGCTAGTGCTCAGTTAGAATTTTCTTCAGCTCGAGTAGTTTGTCAGGTCTCTGAATAAGGGTTGTTTAAGGATGTTGAACGAAACACCCATGTTTCCAAAGGTGAATTATCCAAGCCCCAAAGAATTCCTTTCAACACATGGTTATCATGCTCCCCTGCTACTGACGCTTTTGATCAGAGATGTACATATCGTCAGCCACTAAGGGCATGCTCAACTGGTGAAGGTCAAACAACTGACAAGCAAATCTGTGGTATTAAGCATAATATTTGCTGTAGCCCATCTTTTATATCAAGACAAATTATATACATGATAACACTTCCAATCAGTTAAGATCAGAAACTATGAGGGCCATGGCTGGTACTGCATCCCGGCATTTATTATTATTATTATTATTATTATTATTATTATTATTATTATTATTATTATTATTATTATTATCATTGGTTGGTTCAGGTTCGGTCTTATTCCCGGTAGGATTTGTATGGACAGCGGGTTTCTAGCTATAACCTTAGGTATCCACAAGTTTTCAGCAGTCTTTCAAGTGCTTAGAACCCTTCTGATAATCCTTGCTATTCCTAAGAGACAAACTTTCTGTAGGAGTTTGACAGGGCCTTCTTCTTCTTCTTCTTCTTCTTCTTCTTCTTCTTCTTCTTCTTCTTCTTCTTCTTCTTCTTCTTCTTCTTCTTCTTCTTATTATTATTATTATTATTATTATTATTATTATTATTATTAGTAATAGTAGTAGTAGTAGTAGTAGTGGTAGTATCATTATTATTTAAGACGTCACAAAATATCTAATATCGTGATGTTATTGGTTGAAGTTACTGTGTCTACCAGGGGTTTGTACTGTCTGTGAAGTCATAATAAATACCTCAGACAGACACTACTTTACGCAATGTGCGTGTAGTTCCTAGTAATGCTGATTCTTACAATCCAGCTAGATTGTAGGGAGTTCCTAATGTTTCCAGATGTTTCTTCAAGCTTTGTGGTATTGAACCCAATGCTCCGATGACAACAGGGACAACCTTTATGTTTGACTCTCGTAGCCGCCATATCTTGGCGATCTCATTCTCAGGTCTCTATATTTTTTAATCTTTTTTCTTTCTTTCATGAGAACATGTTGATCTCCTAGCACAGCCTCGTTGATTATTAGGTACTCTTGTTTCTCCCACCTAATAGTTATTGTATCTGGCCTTCGGTGCTCGTCCAGTTTTATGCATGTAGAATAGTGGGAGAATAATATTAGAAAATAAAAGAATACTAGATGTAGTCATAAAGTAGAGATCAGGAATGTTCTTATTATCCAAGATATAAGTACTGGTAGATTGAGAGATGTTAATACAAATAGGATGATGCCAAGTTAAAATCGTTGAAGATTAAATGTAAATTCATGTTAACCTGATTAGATGGGTTTTAAACTTTTAAACTATAAACACTAATATGCGAACAAAAAGGCAAACACACACACACACATACACATACACACACATGTATGTATGTATGTATGCATGTATGTATGTATGTATGTATGTATGTATGTATGTATGTATGTATGTATACAATGAGCTTTTTCAATAACTGTATATCAAGTCCACTCACAAGGCATTAATAGGCCCGAGGGTATAGTGGAGGACATGCAATGGAACTGAAACCGGAACCATGTAGTTGTGAAGCAAATTACGGAGCGCATAGCCATGATATGTGCGCGCGCGCGTACGTGGTAAGTAGTCTGCTTCCCAGACATTGTCCCATGTTCAATCTCATTGCATGTCTTCCGCTATAGCCTCGGGCCGATTAATGTCTTGTGAGTAGATTTGATAGAAGGGCATTGAAAGAAGTTCGTCATGTATATATATATATATATATATATAGTTTTAGGGAAAATTTAAGGCTCAATTTAATTTTAATTTTTTATAAATTGATTTTAATTGAGTTTTTTACCTGTAATTTTGGATCTTGTCCCTAATATTATTATTATTATTATTATTATTATTATTATTATTATTATTATTATTATTATATATATATATATATAAATTATAATTTAGGCTATCTAAGTCATACCACCACGCTGGAAATAGCAGTCAAAACTTGACTCTAAAACCACATTAAATGTTCATATATCACCAGGAGAGAAGACGAAGCGACAAAATAAACTAGCAAAAATTACTGAATAATTCTCGATCCCGGATTTCTGGCTCTACATATGAAATGCACCGCCTTCATCAGTGGACGATACTCAGAAAAGCACATAAATACAAATATATATATATATATATATATATATATATATATATATATATATATATATATATATATATATATATATATTATTTAAAAGAGTTCTCACCCTGTCTGTTTTTTATGTTTTATTTATATTCTTATAAAATTAATGTGGGATATAAAATATGGAATATATAATATAAATACTAAAATTATTCCAAACACAGATGTCCTTGCATCTGCAGGCATCAACTCAAATTAAAGCTATGCTTTTGAGGAAGGAAATGAGATTGTGTGGCCATATTGCTCGAATGGCAGATTAACGCATACTGAAACTGCTGTATTATGGTGAGCTTGCAGAGGGGAAATGCTATCGGCGTAAACCTAAACAAAAAAAGGTTTAAGGACGGCATAAGAACTACTATGAAGTCACTTGGAATGGATCCAGAGGACATAGAATCCCTTGCTTCGGATCGAGTTGGATGGCGAACAAAAGTGTGGAGTGGAGTGAAAGCATTTGAAGATGCCAGGATAATACAAATAAGACTCAAAAGAGATCTAAGGAAGAATGTAACAATCGAGAAGATAAAAGACAATGACCTTTTTGTGTGCACAATTTGTGACAGACCATGCCTTCCTCTTGCTGGCCTCAAATCTCATCTGCGAACCTATGGAAAACGAACCTCCACCCACTATTCTGCCTATATGTCTGTGCACACCTTTGAATGCAGTGTATACCAGAAGGTTTGCAAATCTAACAGGGGTCTCAAAAGACATTTTAAGATCCACAAAGATGAGAACTTATCTGCAGCTCTTGGTGGTTCAAATCGGATGTGCAATCTGTGTGGGTGTCTTTTCAGAAGATTGTCTTGTTTAAAAAGTCACATCAGATGCCATGATGGTGGTAAGGTGTAGGCACAGGAGGTGGTCAAACTCTGCATAAGGAGTAGACAACCACCATATATATAGATCTACACACACGCACGCACGCACACACACACACACGCACACACACACACAAACACACACGCACACACACACACACATACACACACACACACACACACACACACACACACACATATATATATATATAGGGCACAGAAAATGTGTCAAAAGCCAGCTGGAGGAGGTGTCTTCCTGGGGCTACAAGCTACAGTAGCTTCCACCCTTAGCGGTTAGCCACATTTAAGTGGCAAATATACTTCACACACACACACACACACACACACACACACACACACACACACACACACACACACACACACACACACACACACACATATATATATATATATACATATATGGAATAATTACTGTGAAGCATTGTGTAGAATATATTGTATAACGATCGTGGATAAGGCCAAAACAATGCAAAGTAAATGCAAGGTAAATCACAAGAAAACGAATATGTGAATTAATGTACTTACCTTGTATTCAATATTTCGGGGTTATTACCCCATTTTCAAGAAATTGATGGTTGTTGCCGATGTGCGTGTGTGTGAGCGTGTGTGGAGTGGACATGCGCAGAAGGGTGTTGCTGTAGCAACCAGCTAGCTTCCTGTAATTCCTGCCTATTATTGATTTTGGGTTTCTTTTGGTGTATGAGGGTGACCTCAGATATTCTAAGGTTGCCCCTGTTCCGCTGTGTTGCCTTGATGTGCACTGTGAACTCCCGGGTCTGGCATATTCGCAGATGTTTCTTCACGGAAGTGTCTGCCTGTGTGTGTTCCTTAGTGCGTACGTGCAGGTTTCTTGTCGTGCTTCGGATGTAGGTTGCCACAGATGATCTAATATACGACATAGGTCCTCTGGCACAATTCCGGGTCATTGATAGAGCAGTTCGACAATGTGCAATACTCAGAGTAGTGAGAGTGTTGTTCCTGGACAGAGCTTTTCTCAGGGAAGGGTCGGTGTGCATTATCTCTATGTCGAGTCCTTCCCTGTGGACTGCGTGTTGTATCGCTGCAGTAGTTCTGTCGTCAAAGGATGGTAGCTTTAGGAGGTACGTGCCAGAGTTGTGAGTATGCTGGTTCTTCCGGGGTTTATTGACCTTGATGTCCTTCAAGCGCCGTTGTTTAGCTAAAGATGGTGGGTAGCCATTCAGTGTTAGATCTCTGAGGAAGTGTTTGGTGTAGACGGTTTTGTCGGTCACGTTGCTGCAATTGTTGCTTATACGTGCAATCTTGTTTCTTACGTATGCGGCTTTGGTCAATAACACCGACATAAACATCAGATTCGAAACTGAACATCCAGACGAATTCGGAACTCTCTCTCTACTGGACTTCCAACTCAAGATCACAGAGCAAGGCTCCATATTTACCAAATTCTATAGAAAAGTCGCTAATAGAAAACTTTTCATCATCTACCAATCAGCCTTGCCCACCAGAGTCAAAGCTGCATACGTGAGAAACGTATATATATATGGGGGAGAATTCACAAAAAAAAAAAAGATGAAGAGAGGTGGTGTAGACAACAAACAGATGTATTAGTATAACGCTCGTGTAGTGAAAACGTCTTTAAAGTTTCGAGTCTACGCTCTTCCACAGAAAGGAACACAGATAGAAACAAGGAGAGAAAAAAACGAATGTGTAGTGGCTATCGATCTACATATACAGAGAGAGAGAGAGAGAGAGAGAGAGAGAGAGAGAGAGAGAGAGAGAGAGAGAGAGAGAGAGTTTAAGGGATGGTTATGTTGATTAAATGTACGAATAACTGAGGAAGTGAAAAATTAGAAATCTTACTCGTCTCGAATTGCAGTATCTGACCGTACACCACTCAGAAGCACATATAAGGTGACGTAATAAATTTTTTATGAACTAACTCTTCAGTTTTGTTTTTTGTGTTTTGTCTCTGATGTCGCTAAAAATGAAAATCAATGAAAGCAAAAATGAATTGTAGTATATTATTTCTGTTCAAAGTGTTTGTCTTTAGTTGAATAAGGATGTTCGCAAATAGGAAATACAAGACAAAATCAGGTCCTCACCACCCGATTAATAAAGGAATAAAGGTTTGGACGCATGGTAATCATAGGTCTGTCCAAACAGAAGGTGCCCGTCATAATAAGCATCTCTAGTTAACATTCAGATTTAGAGAGAAGTGTTGATATTGACAAATCAATTATAAAGGAAAACATACCATAAGCTTGGTGTAACATTTGTAATATATTTAAATGCATAAACAGAAAATATGGATCTTAAGTTTTATGATAGATGTAAATAGGTATAAAGTACCATGTAGTCCAGTAAACAGGTAATAAAAAGGCAGCTGTTATTAGGACTGCGTGAAATATTTGCAGACGTCTGAAACTTTTCGTCGTTAGAGCTTTGAAGTTAAAAGAAATTCGATTACGAAGAAACACGTTTTTCAAAATTGATTAAATGCACCGGAACAGACACTGCAACAACAAATTGCAGTTATATTCAGATACAAAAAAAAAAAAAAATTAAAATTGCTTTTTCTTTACACGGAGCGAAAAGGAAAATCGCAATAACCTTTGACAAATTTTTAATTCTCCAGTTGACCAACTGGTTTAGTGTAAAGCCCTTAAAAACACGTGCGCGTACACACACACACGCACACACGCACACAGAAACACACGAATGCTATGCTAATATACACAATAGACTGACAATAATTTCGATATTTCGAACAGAAGGCCTTCCTCTGACTACATGTACATCTATCTATCTATCTATCTATCTATCTATCTATCTATCTATCTATCTATCTATCTATCTATCCATAAAAAATTTAGATTCAAGGTGAATATGGTACTTAAGTTTAGGCATCAGAATTAAGTATGGTATTATCCATACAATTCCAAAATAAGGTAATTAAAATCAAAATAAGCAACTTGGATCTCCAAAGTTAATGCAGTACGATCGTTTCATGCGACTCAATTTATTTAAGGATTGTGAACATTACCTCAAATATAAAATGCAGAGCAATCCTCAGCTGCACAAGGTTATAGAAATTTACTGAAATTTCATTACAACAGAAGGACATATTTTTGAAACTACATTTAAACTCTATCTATCTATCTATCTATCTATCTATCTATCTATCTATCTATCTATCTATCTATCTATCTATCTGTCTGTCTGTCTGTCTGTCTGTCTGTCTGTCTGTCTGTCTATCTCTGTGTGTATGTGTGTGTGTGTATGTGTGTTTGTGTGTAGGAGAATTTGTTTTGGGGTTTGAAAATGCAACTGAATTTGAAGTAGTTGTTTTTAAACAGATTTATTTCAAACTCACCCAAAACAAATTGTCCAGTATTTTTCCTGCGTGGGAATATACTTCTTTCCATATATATATATATATATATATATATATATATATATATATATATATATATATATATATATATATATATATATAATATAAATGTCATGTGGCGATGCTGGGTAGATATCGACTTTTACACCTTTTTACAATGTAGAATTTATCTCCACAGTAACTGTAGTGAATTTGCCGTTTAGCAGTTGAAATATGTCACAAACATATTTTAAGTAACCTAAACTTTGCTTATACATAAACACTGCTTGGCACTGATGTTACGCTAACACACACACACACACACACACACACACACACACACACCACTCACACAGAAATGTGACAACATGGGCAAGAGTCACTTACAGTGACCTTAGATCTACCTGGCCTTTTTATATTTGCAGCTCTATTGCGTGCATGCTTGTTTGCCTGCTTGAGTGCGTGCTTGTGTGCGCGCTAGCGTGCGTGCTTGCGTGTGTGTATGGTTTGTGTGTGTGTGTGTGTGTGTGTGTGTGTGTGTGTGTGTGTGTTATCATAACGCAGTAAAGATAATTATGGGCGGTTAGCATTCTACCATATGATGATTCACAGATGGTGGTAGATTTTACGTGGTCATTTGACGAGCTAGAATCAATCAATCGATCAATCCCTTTGTGTAGTCTTTTGAAAAAGAATGAGAAGGGGAGGGAGAAAATTGCGATGACAGAAACAATACCACCAATGGAAAGAGAATCAACATCTCGCTATGTATTTTCATAGTTAAAATTAGGTAAGTTAAATAGCGAAGTTGTCGAATAGAGTAACACCGTGTCCGATACACCTTCGATGTGTGTAAATTTAAGGTGATAAAATAGGCCTTAAATTGCACACACATTAGAATATACAGTTGAATAGCGGCAAGCAAAGTTGAATAAAAAAAAAAAAAGCAAGCAATTACAGCATGAAGGATACATGTTGGTCATGGATAAACATACAAACGCTGTTAACTTCATGTAAGCTTCTATTGTTTAAGGAAAAATTTTCGTCGCACAAATATCCGCTAAGTGACTGATGCGGTGGAGACACGTCTGTGATGAGGTCGTAGTTGTGAGGAAGATTTTGACACCAAATAATGAATTTTTAAGTGAAACTAAGAAATTTCCTCTGTGTTTGAATAGATAACGCTTTAATTGTTTCAGTTATGCTTCAAAACGCGACTTCAAATGAAAATAGTTGACTGGCATTTACTCAAGCGAATCACAATGAATAAACAATTAATTTGAACCTGTATTGTAAATACTCAATATCATTAATATTAGGATGACATTTCATTGCAAATATTGCAATAATGCTAGGATACTATAACCGTTTTACATAACCTTCAGTTAGCTTTAGTAGCTGCATTTTAATTCATAAGCTTTCTATTACAATAAACCCTGTACTATATGCAATTAAAAAAAACAATACAAGACCAGAAATCAAAGGTGATCAAATAAGTCGTACAATTAGTATATAGTTTAATCAGGGTCATATTTAGATACGCAGAAACATACACACACACACATATACGCACTCACGGGCTCACAAACATAAACACACACACACAAGAATGCACACACACACACGAGAGAGAGGAATGGAGGTAGTATGCTCCGTTGGATTTGTAACATCAGAGTGCATTATCAACAAAGTTCAGCTGTGTTTAGAGAAAGGTTAGGCACAAGTGGAATTAGACGTAGCATGCAGGAGAGGAGAATGCGTTGGTTTGGACAAGTGATGTGTATGAGTAAGGCAGCTGTATACAGAAGTGCCCGTCACTGAATGTAGATGGTATCTGTGGAAGAGGGAGGTTCAGGAACCCAATCATGGAAGTCGGACGTTGAACGATGATGATGATGATGATGATATGAGTGTGTGTGTGTGTGTGTGTGTGTGTGTGTGTGTGTGTGTGTGTATGAATGTAATCATTTATATATATATGTATATATATTATTTTATTGTAGTATATTGCCACTTAAGTGTGGCTGACCCCTAGGGGTGGATGTTACTGTTGCTTTTAGCCCCAGGAGGACATCTCCTCCAGCTGGCTTATCGACACACGACTGTGTCCTGTTTGCCAAGGGAGTTATCCCTCTCACCTCGGCCAGCAGCACGAACGTATCCGGATTTCAGGGTTATTTCCCTTCGTCGGCGTTCGACAGCTGATGACCTGGGAAATAACCCTGAAATCCGGATACGTTCGTGCTGCTGGCCGAGGTGAGAGGGATAACTCCCTTGGCAAACAGGACACAGTCGTGTGTCGATAAGCCAGCTGGAGGAGATGTCCTCCTGGGGCTAAAAGCAACAGTAACATCCACCCCTAGGGGTCAGCCACACTTAAGTGGCAATATACTACACTTTATCCTGCAGTTACTGTTAATACTTCATATAGAGAATTAACATTGCTTATTATTTTATTCTTTTATTCTTTTACACGTTTTAGTAATTTGATTGTTTCCATGCTAGAGCACCGCCTTAAATGGTTTGGGTCGATGGAATCGACCCCAGGACTTATTCTTTGTAAACCTAGCATTTATTCTATGGGATCTCTTGCCGAACCGCTATCTTAGGTGAACATAACACACCAAAATCTGTTGACAAGCGATTGCGGGGGGACAAGCACAGACACAAAGACACACACACATAAATACATACACACACACGTACATATATATACGGAATATATTTGGAATATGCCTACTTGCATGCCCTACTTATCAGTAAGGAAAAGATTAGAAATTAAGTTAGCCTCCTCTGACACAGTCTTAAATGATACTCATTGTATTTATATGCACAAAAATGAAAAATTATGAAAAGAAAAATAAAAAAATTTCTTCCTCCCTACATTCATTCCAATTAATTTACTCAAATTTTCAAATACATCGAATATTGTCATAATTGAATAGCTTTAGATCAAGAGACCTTGCGGATGCTTTCGAGAAAGTATCAACATTTAAAGGTTCGTCTTGTTTCAGGAAAGTTCCTTCCGAACACATGATATATGCAATCTTGATATATTGTTAAAGAGATTTGTTGAGAAAAACTAGTCTTGTAAGGGTTATCATCACTATAAACATATGTTCTATAATCTATCTATCTATCTATCTATCTATCTATCTATCTATCTATCTATCTATCTATCTATCTATCTATCTACATGTATGTATGTATTATGTATGTATGAATGCATGTATATATGTATGTATGTATGTATGTATGTATGTATGTATGAATGCATGTATATATGTATTATGTGTCCATGTATGTGTGTGTGCATGTATGTATGCATGATACTTATTTGTAACAGCAGTTTTATGAGGCTGCAAACATAAGATCAAAGCATCCTTCCTAGATATAACGTAGGACAGATGTTCAAATGTGAAAAGAAGGCGAGTGGTGCACTAAAACATGTATACATTGGTGCAACCGGAGGCGTCATGAAAAATCATCTTACGTAATTTTCTAAGGAAAACAAAAGGCACTGCACATCATTATCTAACCACAGCTGGGGGCTCAAACAGAATGGAGCTCAGCATACAACCAACTGCTCTATAATAATAAAAAAAAAACGCTAGACCATACAATAAAATATCGTTCGTGTGTAACTTATATCTAGAGGAAACTGTGGAAATCATTACATCCAGGGAACACATAATTAATAGACATTCCGAAATAACTGTATCATGCAAACCTAAGATCAAAGCATCCTTCCTAGAATTCGAACAGAACATTACGAAACAGAGAAACACTACCTATCATTAACTTCTAATTGATAAAGAAAAGAAACTATTAACGAACTAAACAAAAACACCCATGATTTTCCTGTTATATCACTGTACCACCAGAAGTGATTAAAAGAGCCATTTAAGGGAACATTATTTATCAGCACAAATAATGAACTTCAACACCAAAACAAAGTTTGCTTCCTGGTTCAACAACATCTGAATTCATTGAGGAAGTGCCTGCTGTGACTAACGTCAGTGCAATGACCTGTACTACCCATCCTAACACGTGCACACAAAAATATCAAAACAAGCCTTGTATCACCACACATTCCCTCTCTCCTTTATCATTACCATTCCTTTCTCTCTTTTCATCACCTTGTCTCCCTCCCTACCAAATTCACACAGAACTGACTACATACCCCAATGAACCTTTTGGTTGGTAAAAAGTGATACACAACCTTCAGTTAAACATTAGTTACCTCGAACTGTAATGCCCAATCGCCCGAAGAAATGAACACATGATCTAAGACCAACCTGATGTCCATGGATGTTACAGATTGTATAGTAATCGTCCCAGAAATACAGACTATGGTCGTAAGAGACATTTGATTTGTGAAAACGCGTGTAGCGATGCATTAAAATATTTAAAAATTCCAATATTATTATTATTATTATTATTATTATTATTATTATTATTATATGAAAACTCACAGTTTATTTTGCTGGGCATGATGGAAAGTGTCAGCTGTTCACAACCAGTACACTAAAGTGATACTTGTTTACTGATCATGCTTCAAGAACCCTGCGAAGAATTCTTGCAGTTCCAAGCAATGCTGGTTTTTGTAGGCGTCCTACTTTCACACTTGCACCGATCTTTTTCAGCCATGTTGGTAGTTGAGTACTTATAGTTCCAAGGGCACCAGTTACTCTTGGTATCACGACTGCTCTCTTGATTGACCACAACCTTCCTATTTCCCACTTTAAATCGTCATAGTTGTTTATTTGTTCTTCTTTCACATTGTTCCTATTGTCAGTGGTTCCACGGCATTTTTATACGTACCACACTAGGCTGTTTTTGTCTGCTTTGATACAGTCCTGGCAACTGATCAAACCTCTCCCACCCTTTCTTCTGGACAAGTACAGCCTGTCGGTGTCACTTTTAGTGTAGAATGCTCCGTGTATTGTCAACCTTTTTCTGGTCTTGGTATCCATTTTCTTCATTTCTCTCTGTTGCCATTTTATAATTCCCGCTCTATACGGAAGTGATGCTTCCGCCCACGTATTAACTGCTTGGATTTTATTCCATCCAGTTAATTTTGAGCGCAGCACCAACCTCAGTTATTCTTTCGCTTGAGAAGCACATACCATTTGTTTCATTTGAAAATTTTGAAGCTCTACAGAAACGACAATTTGTGTTTAGCATACTAATTTGGACAGAGTTATCATATTTATAAGAATGGGATGGATCATATCCGAAAACAGCTTCAGGAGCTGTGAAGAACGAATTTGTACGTAGTCTGTTTTTGAGAGCTATTCTACTGGACCCTGTCTAATCATTAAAACATTGATTTAATGATCCAGCATGAAGTGCTGCAACATGCATTTGCTGATCTTGAGAAAATCTCATCTCTCTTCAGACTCTTGCCTTCGGTTTTCTACAATCCTCCTTACTTTATACTTGTTTCTGGGGAGATTACGTCTTTTTTGTGTTTCTCCTGATCATTCCGTAAAAAAATTATTTGAAGAGAGCAGAAATTGAAAGAAGCGAAAGCTAAAAGGACAGAGAAAGAAAGTGAAAGATGTATGTATGTCTATATGAAATGGACGCACGTGTGTGTGTGGGGTGGGGGTGGGGGTGCGCGTGTGCGTGTGAGAGAGAAAAAAGAGTGAAAAAGAGAGATAGAGCGAGTGAGTGAAGGTGTGTGTCGTGATGATTGATGTCTTTCAAGGTACACACACATAGAAAATGTGACGTCATCGTATAAAATATTTACGATAGTTGATTTATGGAAAAGATTATGATATTAAATTTTTGAAATGCAAATATGTGAATGGAAATTAAGTTTAATTTGCAGCCGAAATACTACTGAATCTTTTTGATACCTCATACGCCAAAATCTGTAACCCGGTTAAGGAATATATATATACTGAAAGTATTATCTCACATTACAATAGAGACGTAATACTGAAATAGTGTAAGAGATAAGAGATTGCTCTGGGCTCGCATTAGGCAAGAAGTTGGAAATGTATTTGGTCCATGACACTACATGAACCTTGGCTTTTGTATATGACGACTGTTGCTTTAAGTATTTTATTTCGATTTTATGTATATATGTATGTATAAGCCAATGAAGGAGGTCTTTACATAGTAGCTAGACCTGGTAGAAATAATAGCCAAATCTCCCTCAAAACACCCTCCTGTCTTAATCTGACAATTCTGCCTATTATGTAGTTTGAATGAGAAACTGTAACTAAAGATTAAGATTATTAACCCCAAACTTGGACGGTGTTAAGTAGTGGAGATGTTTGGTGATTGTATGTGGTGGTAACTTTTGACTGTTTCTTCTCAATAAGGTTAATTGATTGATAACGAATCTTAACACAATATAGATACAACTTCAAGTGGAATCGGACATCATAAGAGAGACAGAGAGAAGAAAGAAGAGAGACAGCATAGCGACAGTTTTGTCTGACTGTCATCCTGTACTCCCCTTGTTGCTAGTGAAACGGTCTGTGCCGTCTATCTGAGCAAACACGTTGCTTTTAATGGCGGAACAAACAGGATAAATAGATTACAAAAATAGCGATTCTCACTTTGAAACTAATAATTTTGAAAATCTTTTTATATTACGGAACGCCCCGCTCTCTCATGCACCCATGTTTAAAATTTCAGCGTGATCGGATGAACAACACTCGTGTTATAAGCGCGCAAACAGACAGACGGAACGGATTTTATATTATATATATATATATATATATATATATATATATATATATATATATATATATATATATATATATATGGTTTACTGATCCGCTATTTGTAGGTCAGGTGTGGAGTATGCGGTGTTGCTACATTCACCATTTGTTGGTATATTCTCGGGTCCTTCCAGGAGCCCCAGTATGTCTCTGTCTCCGTGAGACAACACCCCGCTTGGCGTTGCCAGATAGAATGATACTGTGTTGAGCCGATTCATTGCCATAAATTGTAGGTCAAATTGTTTAGCAAGTTTATAATACGGAAACATTAATTAACGAAATTAATTGTGGTATAATTTACACATCGGTCTATTTATTTTGGAATTTATTCTAAGTGTGCAAATAATTTGCAAATTAGAAGTTTATGAAATCAACCAAATATTGCTAAGATTTGAAGCATTTTTGCTAACGATTTATTCGTCTGTGACTAAATCGTAAGTGCGTTTATGTCTAAATTGTTTATCCGCGATACAAACATTCAGGCTTATATATACAGTGTCGATAGCAATTCTTTTTCTTGGAACCCTTGGATTATTTTGAGTTTTATATTTGATAAAAGAAGCCTCCCAGAAATATAATGAAATCATTTAGTGACCTATATAGAGCGAAACCTTATACTGTCTTCCACTTTATTCATTGTCATGTCCTTACACATTTACATTAACTCCACACCTACATTGCTTAAAGGTCTTTTTTAAAGTATTCATAACGGTTGATGATATTTAAAATGAAGTTGTCACCATCAGAAGTGAGTCTATATTAATATGTTGATATCGCATTGAAATCTGATTTGTAGCTGACGGGGGATGTATCCCTAATATCTTGAAAATGCCTCTCGTTCTCGTTAATATTTCTCCTCGTTCTGTCTTGATTTGTTTTAGCTAACTAGAATGGTTCAGACTCTTATTTTCTTTTACTGTTCTTTGTTAGAGTGTTATTAGTAGGTTAACTGCAAATTTTGCGAATTTTATCCATTGTGGTAAATAGTTGTCTACGAAGATCGAAATAATGTCGTAATAAGTCAGAAACAAAATACGCACGCACGCGCGCGCACACACGTACACGCACACACGGACACTCACGCGCGCACACACACACACACACACACATATAAATACACACACACATCGAAACGTACACATGTGCACACGCACACGAGTATACACGCACATACGTACATATATTAATGTGTACTGGATTCAGTTATTTTGATGGCTTTGTATATCAACATTGACATTAGTTATCAGTTTGATATTAATTAAATCTGAATAACTAATTTTACCCGAGTTACGCCAAAGACATGAACATCAAAAGATCTTCACATCAACATACACCAAGGCGCCCTCTATGTGCATATACATAAATACGACAGGGTTCTGCAAATGTTCTTTACACCAAAATTTCCAGTATTAGCCTATTGCAGAAACAACTTGACCTAGGTTCTCTCCAGTAAGATCGAAATCGGAATCATGTTGTCTAACTGACAAGGCAAGACTTACGTCAACTGAGGATAGTTTTTGGTCTTCTAATACGTCTCGGTTACGCCCGTTTACAACCTTTTACAACAATTACCTTTAGTCTTTCTTCTACATCAAAATCAATAAAGAAAGTATGACACAAAGAACTGGTGTCGATACTATTGACTGCAACTTTACAGGGAGTTGTTTGTTGTTACAAAAAAGCAAATTACAAATAAAAAGAAGACACAAAAATACGAATACATCCTTACACATACAAATTTATATGTGCACACATGTATGTGTGTATGTTTGTGTGTATATATGTATGTATGTATGTATGTATGTATGTATAAATATCCAAGCAAGCAGGAAAAATAAATTCTATAAAATTACGAAAGATACTCCAAAATATATTTAAGCAGGTCCTGCTTTTTTATATAATTTATATCTTACAGAGAAATTTCCAGCAAATTAACAATCTGCATTTTATTACACAACCCAATCATCATGTTTGATTGAATGTACATAGCATACTCAAATTATTTTTTATATTCTGACTTTGCTTTCCTAATTTATCAATGTTATACTAATATTTAGTGTTTGTTTGTGTAAAACATATGATTACACAGAATATGGGATTTGACTCTACACTAATATTTAGTGTTTGTTTGTGTAAAACATATGATTACACAGAATATGGGATTTGACTCTGCACTAATATTTAGTGTTTATTTGTGTAAAACATATGATTACACAGAATATGGGATTTGACTCTACACTAATATTTAGTGTTTGTTTGTGTAAAACATGATTACACAGAATATGGGATTTGACTCTACACTAATATTTAGTGTTTTTTTGTGTAAAACATATGATTACACAGAATATGGGATTTGACTCTACACTAATATTTAGTGTTTATTTGTGTAAAACACGATTACACAGAATATGGGATTTGACTCTACACTAATATTTAGTGTTTATTTGTGTAAAACATATGATTACACAGGATATGGGATTTGACTCTACACTAATATTTAGTGTTTATTTGTGTAAAACATATGATTACACAGAATATGGGATTTGACTCTACAGGTGTGAACGAATGTACATTTTTATTCGACTTTGAACTCTTTTTATTTTCATACTTTATAGGGGCGATTGTACTCACTGAAAAATCAAAAAAATATTTTTTTCTTTCTCACTTTTTATCTTCCCATCTTACTTCCTAAAATTGACATCTTGAAAGGTCATTTAGCAAATGTCTCCAATTATGAGAAAATGTGTATATTTACAAATATGTTAATCAGTATACAATGAGGAAGGAAAGAGAGGGAAGAAAAAAAGAAAAATGCTTTGCAATGAAATTTCAATGCGTTGACCATATCAAATTGAAAAGAAACCTCACTCTCTCTCTCTGTGTCCTTAACACCCCACTTTGTTTTTCTTCCTCTTTCTCGATTGTCCAGCTCCCTATCTTTCTCTCTTTCTCCCCACCTCAAAATCCATAAAGAATTCTCCTCTACTAACCAAAACAAACAAAAAAAATACATCTGGTTCGCATAAAAAAAAAAAACCAAGAAGCGTTCTGTTTTTAGCATTTTGGTTTTAACTTTTGTCTTGAAGAGTTCAGTGAAACGAACCAAAGCGCCAATAAGGAATTATTCAAAATTCTGACTGTTTCCTTTTTCTCAATATACAATTTTTGTACACCACTTCAAACTCTTTCTTTCTTTTTTTCTTTCTTTCTACACACACACACGCACGAACACACATATTTATATATACAGTACATACAAAATGTACACACACACACACACACACACACACACATATTTATAAACACATATATCGTTATGGTATATTCTGTTAAGAACGAAGTAGAGTGCAGTATAAATCTCGTCCACCTTCAGAGTTCACCTTGTGATATCCAGTAGTAGTATCATATGTACTTCCAGGTTTACAAATGAGCGTCTGTCTTGTGTGAAAAGATAACTGAAAACAATTTGGAGTCAACAAGAAGGAGTACGTTTGGACATTTATTTTTTTAATCACTACAATTGTTTCCACGCAACCTAGTTCTCCAGGCGCGCAGGTACTTAATTATGCAACTGTTTTCCAGCATTATGAAATCTGCTAATGTCTCCTCTGGTGATATGTAAATATTGTTTCCGTAAGTTCACATTCTCTGCCTCAAGAAATGGGGGAGAAAAGCACAAATGCATACGTACGTGTGCCTGACCAGTGGAAAAGCACAAAAGCATGCACGCTTGTGTTTGTCGGATCTCCGCTCGTGTGTTTAAAGGAACAAGATTCAACGTTAGAAGAAAAATATATACTAAGTCATGGGGATAAGCGTATAAATATTTAACAGATATACACATAATGATATTTCGTGGAAACTGATTTAGTGTGAGGACTTAAGAGAAGGAGAAGCAAAAATAAAGAAGAAAACCGATTAAATTAAGAACGATTATGTAATATAAAGAAAGATGAGTAAATACAGCAACACCGAAAACATACTGCGAAATAATAGGAAGTCGTATACTGAAGTTGTGCTATCTAAAATATAACCGATGTCCGGACTTATTGGTGTTTCTGGTATCGAACTTCAAAGCCAACTGTATAATTTGATGCCTTCTTCAACGTAGTTGAGCACAATGTAATAGCGCATTGTAAGGCACACTTTAAGAGCGCATTGTAAGGCACAATGTAAGAGTGCATTTTTGATGCTGGCTCAATGATGTGCTGCTCAAATGTTTAAAACCGCAAGTATTGCATACAGTTTCACCTTGAAACTAGGCGTGAACTCGCGTTGAAAGCACACTTGGTGCAGAAACAATTGTGACTGATCATTAAAGATGTGTTGAATTCTTCCTTTGTCTTATTATTTAGATTGTATTTTATTCTTCGATAAACTCACACAAGGTTTTTAAATCTGAAGAATTTCAATATCCGACAGTGTAGATAGCCTAAAGCTTAGGTTCATTGCTGCATTAGAAATACTCTTTCTACACTTCGAGGACGTTACAAATATATATATATCTTTATTCATTTACTTGTTTCAGTCATTTGACTGCGGCCATGCAGGAGCACCACCTTTGGTCGAACAAATCGACCGGAGGACTTGTTCTTTGTAAGCCTAGTACTTATTCAATGGTCTCTTTTGCCAAACCGCTAAGTTACGGGGTATGTAAACACATCAACATCGGTTGTCAAGCGATGATGGGAGGACATACATAGACACACACACACACAAAAATACATACATACATGTATATATATATATATATATATATATATATATATATATATATATATATACGATAGGCTTCTTTCAGTTTCCGTCTACTAAATCGGTGTGTGTATATCTAGGATTATATGCAAGTGTCTAAGAGTGCATGTCAATATGAATGTTTGGGTATATTCCTTTGTGTATATCTGCAAACTCTCTCTCTATCAATTCAGACATGTTATATATGTATTAAGTTTTTTCCTTCCATTATACACACTTGCTATTTGTCAATCTGATTAGAATCCTTATACTGGGTACTTTTAGGATCTTGTAGACTCCTTAAAAGACGGATTTCTCTTTCCCCCCGCTCTCCTGCTGTAATTCTCTAGCTCTCCCCATTACACCCCCCTCTCTCTAGATTTTGCTTTCTATCATTTTCTACCTGTTACAATTTCTTTTTGTTTATGTTCGTTATCGTCTCTTATCTGCACAATTTGTATTGACGTACACATTCTGTCCATATTTAATGTATGCGTATAGATAGTTATTTCTACAGGGGTCTAACGTCTGCCTTTCTGTATATAAATATATACCTAAAATTATCACTTTTTAGGATATAGAATTTGTAATTCAAACATAATTGTAAAGTTGCCAGAACAATAAGGGTGTAAGAAGTTGCGGCATAACGTTCCTTACAGCTGTTTCTAAAATAGGAGTGCATGTGTTGCATATCTCAGTGAGCGAAGATTTCCGTTTAAAAGTCAACTAGAACGTCTTCAGAGAAGAAGGGGGAAGGAATATCCATAATAAAGGATATTAGTCGCTACCATTTCCATCGTAGAAGAGAGAGTGAGGTAGATTATGAGTGGGAGATTTGCGAGGAATACGGCAAATGTAAAGGAAAGATAATCATGAACGAATGAAAGTATATAGAATATAACTGATAGAGTGAAGGTGTACATAACTTACTAGCTTAAAAGCCGCCCGCTTCATGATAAACAACATTTTTTGTCTCCCCATTCAGGGGGGTGTACAATTTTTTTTCTGTCTAACCTTCCTCTCTGTCTGTCTGTCTGTCTGTCTGTTGATTGTTTTCAAACATCACTATCAACAGTACAACCATTATCGTCACCACAACAGCCATACACACACCATTCAGACTTTTGACGCCACCATCTTCAACACCTTTGACTTCGCTACCTTCTCCTCCACCGCCATCACCACTGTCTTTCACATCCCTCACTACCACCGTCATGCTTGACCGTCTCAGCTACCACCACCATCACCTTCACCGTCGCCTCCGTCTCTATCACAACCACAGCTCATACTATTACTATAACCCCATTACCATCTCAACTGTCAATCTCCTACCCACCCCACCATCTCTATGCCTACTAATACTCTCACCCCAGCAAGAGGAGTAGAAGACATGTCATTGGATACTGAGAGAGGGGGTCAAAGTGTGACACACTGACACACAGAAATTCGTTTTGGCATTTATTATTATAGAAGAAGCAGAGGGATACACACACACACACACACACACACACACACACACACACACACACACACACACACACACACACATATATCTTTCTTCTTACCCATCTCCCCCTCTCGATCTGCTCCCTTCTGTTGTCCTGGCCTCTACTTCACTGCTATACCCTTCTGTCCCTTCCTCCTTGTTCCACTTCCTCCCTCCACCATCCTCTCTGCTCTCGTGTGACCTGTGGTCAGCTTTCTTTTCACTCCAGCCGCTGTGAAGGCAAGACGAACTACTAGCGTTCTACCTCAGATTCGCGTTTGGCAGTACGGCTTTTGAATGTTGTTTTCACTGTCCAATTTTTCCTGTCTTGATTTGTGTTTGCCACCTTGGAATCCTCTGTGTAGTGGGTTGATCCACTACTCAGGAAGAGACTATTCTAGAGTACGTTCTGTCTTATCTTCGAAACGTCAGGTTAGAATAGAGACAGCTGATGAAGGAATGTTCCAAGTGGCTTTCCGTTTTCCTATGTGTTCGTTCCGTTGTCTGTAGTTCATTGTTCTAACGTCCTGTACCCTGATATGCATATATATATACACATGTAGATGTAAGTATGTACATATATGTGTGTATACATGTATATATATTCTTTGTATTATATATATATATATATATATATATATATATATATATATATATATATATATATATATATATATATATGTCTCTGTGTGTGTGTGTGTGTGTGTGTGTGTGTGTGTGTGAAGAGGACTGAGGGGGTATTAAATTAAGTAGGGAAGGGAAGGTTCAGCAGTAGTGTATGACGAAGATCGTATATACAATGGTAAAAGCCCAAGTAGGCGTGGCGACGTCCAGTGTGGATTAGAATTATGAGATAGACAAAGAGGGTAAGTTATAGTATCAGAGCTGTAAACAAGATAAAGTCTACTGACAATAGCAGTTTAGTATTGTGATTCAAGCACGGTGTGTTGTGGGGAGGGTATTGTACTAGATATTATAGGGAGGCTATAGGGTGGGACAGAAAAGAGATCCAACGTTAAATTCAATGGGTTATAATAGTGCCAGCTATAAAAGTAGTACTGAAAATGTAAATTCATATAGAGTGAATGAAATATCAATTTATCACTAAATTCAATAAAGAGAAGTATAACAGATTAAGGTAACATAAATTAAATTAAATAAAGTAAAATAAAAACAAAATAAAGCAAAATAAATAATGTAAACTAAATAAATAGATTAAATAAAGTAAATATATTAATTTAATTTTACTATTTAATTTAAATAGGTGATATATAAATTTTAAGGTAGGTAGAGAGAGAAAATATAATAAAGTGGTCACTATGGGAATTCGTGTATGACGAATTAACGTGTGGAGGCGCGTGGCTCAGTGGTTAGCATCATGATCGTAAGATTGTGGTTTCGATTCCTGGACCGGGTGACGCGTTGTGTTCTTGAACAAAACACTTCATTTCATGTTGCTCCAGTCCACTCAGCTGGCAAAAATGAGTAATACTGCGATGGACTGGCGTCCCGTCCGGCTGGGAGTGAACACATACGCCATAGAAACCGGAAAACCGGGCCCATGAGCCTGGCTAGGCTTTAAAAAGGGCGCATAATAATAACAAAAAAAAATGACGAATTAACACAGAACACGTGGTGTTTTCAAAAAGTACCCGACTATATTTTTTCCCGCCAAAAGTACACCTGCACGAGAACAATCCTTTGGGTGGAACGTGACGCCACCCTTACCTGCGCATGCTTGAACATTTTTGCGCCGATAAGCCACCTCAGCTCCCGGCTGTTACACCTAAAGTACAGAGGTGTAGTGCGTATTCGTCGATATATTCATTTTCACAGAACGCATCATGCAGAGATATTGCATCGTGTTTGCCAAAAGCTTGGTAATACTCAAACTTAAACTACCCCCAGAATTCAAGTAGCCTTCAGCGATGATGTCACGGAAAGACTTAGATCAAGGACTGGTACCACAGCTTGAAACATGGCCGCGCCTCGGTGTAGATCGAGAACCGCTCAGGCAGGCCATCCACAAGCTGAATCGAGGAGCGGATCCAGAAAGTTCGGTGAATAGTCATGGAAGACTGTCGAGTAGCAATCTGGGAAATTGTTCACAAGGTGGAAATAATCACAGGAGTGGTGCATTCTATTTTAACAGAGAATTTGGGTATGCGGTGAGTGTGGGCGAAATTGGCTTCAAAGTTGCAGGCAGAACAGCAGAAGCAACTCCGCATGGATATCACTCAGGACATGTTGCACTGTGCAAACCACGACCCAGACTTCATGAAGATCATCACTGGTGATGAGATATGGGTTTATGGTCTCTGCTCGATACGTCATCTTGCGTGAAAACGAAAATTTGACAAGTGCGCACTACATATTTGTACTCTAAGGCGTTACTTCCAGGAACTGACACAGGTGTTAATGAATAATTTACGCATACGCACGAAGTGTGGCGCCACCTTTCGTCCAAAGGATTTTGCCTCCGCCTGTATTAGTTTTGGTGGGATATAATAAAGCCGTGTTGTTCGTTTAATGATTGTGTTTGGTTATGTGATAGTATTCGTATAAATTCTCCAAGCGTAAGTTAAGTAACACTGAGCCATTTGGCCCAGGAATGGAGAATCCAAATCAGACATGGACCAAGATCTATCGTTATGGTAACTTTTTCAAAGGTCTTGTTTGTTCATCCTTTCTTTCGAATATATATCTTACTCCTTCAACGATGCACCACTTGCAGAAATTCTGTTCTAGGTTGATACAATACTACATTTCTTTTATTTGCATTTCAAGTTGGTGTTTTAGTGGCAAGCAAGCGTGAGCAGTTATTACTCTTTTACTCTTTTACTTGTTTCAGTCTTTTGACTGTGGTCATGCTGGAGCAGCGCCTTTATTCGAGCAAATCGACCCCAGGACTTATACTTTAGAAGCCTAGTACTTATTCTATCGGTCTCTTTTGCCGAACCGCTAAGTTACGGGGACATAAAGACACCAGCATCGGTTGTCAAACGATGTTGGGGGTACAAACACAGACACACAAACACATACACACATACATATATATATATATATACATATATACGACAAGCTTCTTTCAGTTTCCATCTACCAAATCCACTCACAAGGCTTTGGTTGGCCCGAGGCTTGGGTAGAAGACACTTGCCCAACATGCCACGCAGTGGGACTGAACCCGGAACCATGTGGTTGGTAAGCAAGCTATTTACCACACAGCCACTCCTACGCCTTATTGTATATACCTATTATATTACGTCATTAGACACTATTTTATCTGTACTGTATGCAAAATTATCTAAATCTACATACAAAATCTCGTATTTCTGGGAAAGGCCTTTCCCCTTCAAACTCGATTCTATATTTTGGTGATGTTTCCCAATATATAAATGCTTTCCGAAATTAAATTGCACTTCATGTCTGAAACTCTTCGAAGCTATAAGGCGATACGAAGTTCATTGCATACTTTCTTGTTCCCGTGTCATTTACATTATCTCTTATTAGGCTCTATTCTCGACTAACGCTTTCTCTGAAACATGCGTATATCGATTTCTAACATCAGATTCATTAGTATCGTTATGCCTAAGCGAAATTCTGTTGCTGCTGCTACTCCCCCCCCCCTCCTCCTGATTCGGATTCGATGTACGCATTCGCCACCTCCGCTCGACCTTTCAGAGACAGCTTTCTCTCGGCCCATTTCTGGGTGAGATTGGCTACCTTGCTCGTCACCTCGTCCAAGTTCTTCTCCCTCTGGGAGTCCGGACCAAATTAGACTCCGAGCAAATGAATGGGATCGTCTGTCCAGCTCCCCCACCATGCTGTTGGACGGCATGGACTTGCCTCTCCAGGGGCCGAGTTGCAAGCCCACTGACTTTCCGCATTTATTTTTGTTCCTATCATCGCTTCATATTCCTGTAGTGTTTCGTCTGTGGTCCGACACTATGACGCTGACATCATCAGCCTAAGCAGACACACTTCTCCCACATCCTGAATCACGCGGGGAACACCTCAAATCCTCCAACTTCCGCAGTAATGGCTCAAGAGTCAGTACATAGAGAAGGGAGGACAGAGGGCACTCTTGACCGACCAAACGCTAGATGCTGAAGGGCTCCGACAGGTGACCATTCACCCGAACAACCGAGCAGATACCGCTGTCCAAAGCAGCAATCCAACCGCAGAAAACTGGATCGACACTGGCTGCCCTGAGGACAACTGCCAAGTATTGATAGTCGACCCTATCAAAAGCTTTAAATTGATCTAAATTGGTCAGAGCCCCACTCATACCAGTTTCGTTATCCACCTTTTCCATATATGTAGGGCATAAGATGGAGGTTATCGTGAATAGTTCTGGTTGGGATGGCGCAAATTTGCGCCTCGCCAACCAGTTTGTCCACGATAAGCACCAATCTCTTGGCTAACACCTTCACCAAACTTTTCAACTCTTCATTGAGCAGAGTGATGGCCCTGAAACTCTCTGTAACGTCCCCCTTGTTTGGGTCCTTTCTCAGCAGTGCCACTATCCTTCGACAGACAAAAGTGAGAATCCTCCCATTTTTTTGCCAGTTGCAGTAGAGGTTTGCTAAGAGGTCTGCAAACATGTCTGGCATCGAAATATAAAGCTCGTAGGGCAGACAATCCAAACTCGGTGATCTACCTCTCGTGCAACTCTTCATCGATTCCTGTATTACTTCGCTTGTTATCGGCCTTTCGTAGCACTCCGCCTCGCTGGCCAAGAGTTGTAGAAGGCCTCCAGGTAGACACCGAAGTCTGCCCTGTTATACGTCCTACCATTCGTCTCGCACAGTCGAGCAAAGTGTCGCTGAAAAGCTGCACGCATGTATTTCGACCCGACGTAACACATTCGCTCTGGTCCACCATAGACCGAATGATGGCTTTATGGCCACTTTTCGCCTCCATCACGCGGGCCCATCGTGACGCTTTCGTTCCCTCCCCGCTTAGAGAACGTGCCTTAGCTCTGACAACGCAGACTTCGTGTTTGGCGTCGAAAAATTAGTCGAGAGCCAACCTCGCTGCCAACACTTCAGTTGCGATGCATGTCCTAAGCGCCTCATCTAACTTTCTAACTAAATCTTCCTTCATTCTATTTCTACCGCTAATGCCTTGCTAAACCTAATCGCTTCTACTCTAATTGCTTTCTTAAGAGCAAACCACCAGTTGTTGTTGACGATTACAGCCGTCAACGCCCGCTTAATTAATTCTCTAATCTGGTCTCTATAAGCTTGACACGCCAGTAACATGTTCAGCTTCCTGTAACCGGGAACCTGTCTTCTTCTTCTTCTTCTTCTTCTTCTTCTTCTTCTTCTTCTTCTTCTTCTTCTTCTTCTTCTTCTTCTTCTTCTTCTTCTTCTTCTTCTTCTTCTTCTTCTTCTTCTTCTTCTTCTATAGGTGTGTGTGTGTATGTATAGTTGAAATTTACAGAAAAAGCAGAAGACGAAGACAGGTGTATAAATTTGACGCTCGGAAGGTGAGAAAGTCTTTTACGTTTTGAGTCTACGCTCTTCAACAGAATGGAACGCGAGAAAATAAACGGAAAGAGAATAAAAAAAAAAACAGAGAGAATGGAAACTTTTGGAATTAGCGGTCAATCATGGCAACATATCTTGAAGGAGAAGTATGTGCGTGTTTGTGCATGTGTGTTTGTGTGTGTGTGTGTTTGTGTGTGTGTGTTCGCATGTGTTTGTGTGCGTATGTGTATGTATGTATCTGTATATGTATCATGTTTCTATGCACAGGCACAGCAAGAAAGAAGATAGAGAGAGGGGATCTAAACAGATCTGGGGCTGCGTAAACATTATTCATCAAATATCAACCGCGTATCATGAAGCTTTTGGCTCCATTCATCAGTTCCGGTCACATCACAAATACCAAGTGATGATGATGCTAGGCATAGAATATAGCTTAACGTTTCTAGGATATTAGTTTAAACACATACATATGCAACTTCGCCCTAACAAAATAGCAAATTAAACTTTATATGTTCATTCTTATCTATATAGATACACAATCAGAGGTACGTAGAGACACATATATACACACGAGTGCGTACACAGGTATTTTTTCTCTCTCTCTCATTTAGTCTGCCTGTCTCGCTTCCTCTCTCTGCATATATATATATGTATATATATATATATATATATATATATATATATATATATATATATATATATATATATATATATATATATATATATATATATATATATATATATTTCACACACATACAACAGTCACAAAGACAAACGCGCAAACGAATCCTCATAAGCACATACTCTCACGCAATACGTACATACATACGTATATATATATATATATATATATATATATATATATATATATATATATATATATATATATATATATATATATATATATATATATATAAACAAATAGTAAATGAGTATATGCACATATATGTACTGGTATGTGCATACCGACATTCACCTGTATGTATAGGTGCATATCTGGGTACAGGACATTGCAAACAAAACGTAGACAAGAAAACACACAAGCCAGACAGAGAACACTCTCCTTCATCAGCTACCCCCGTTTTAACACCAGCGTTTCGAAGAGCTGGGTAGGACGCATCGTAAAAACGGCTCTTCCCATGGACCGCAAATTAAATTTGTATACACAAATTAAACCTTGCCATGGAGGAATGTAGTGGCGGACAAAAAAACAAGACAGGAAAACAAACAGAAAAGGCTATACGGCCAGATGGGAAAAATTATGTGTAAGAACGCTGTGAGGCACGAACTTGAAAGTGGGGACGAAGTAAGTTCGCGTGTTTGCTCGGTGATAGCCAAGGAAGAAAAGGATTATTGACCGGAAGCATGTGACCATGCCGGTGTAAGGGGAAGAGAGAGAGTGGTAGAGGGAGAAGCAAAGGGAAGAAGTAGAAGAATAGGTGAGCAACGAGAGGAAAAGAGGAAGAGAGAAAGTACGAGGGGGGAAAAAGAGATACGTAGTAGTAACAGAGGAAGAACGAGAGGGGTAAAGAGAGATACGTAGTAGTAAACAGAGGAAGAACGAGAGGGGGGAAAATGATAGAGGAAGAGAAAAAGAAAGAGATAGAGTAGCGTCGGAAAATATAAAGTTGCGATAACTACTTACAAATTGGTGACGCTGCGTTCGGTCATGTAAAAACAAATAGTAAATGAGTATATGCATATATACGTACAGGTATGTGCATACCGACATTCACCTGTATGTATAGGTGCATATCTGGGTACAGGACATTGCAAACAAAACGTAGACAAGAAAACACACAAGCCACACAGAGAACACTCTCCTTCATCAGCTACCATATATATATATATATATATATATATATATATATATATATATACACACACATACATACACACACACACACACATATATATATACACATATATATATATATACATATATATATATATACATATATATATTATTCAAAAGAATTCCAACTCTGTTTTTTATGTTTTATTTATATTCTTATAAAATTAATGTGGGATATAGAATATGGAATATATAGTATATATAGTAAAATGAAATGAAGTATTGAATGTCTTATTGAATAAATGAAATATTGAATATTAAATATTGAAGGACTAGTATACTTTCCTACTTTCTAGCAATCTTCAAGGTCCCATTTGACAGGAATGTTTCAACTGTAGTTGACTGGCTGTCTTTTGTCTTTTATATACATTCCTGTGGACAGCAGTAGTAGTTGTTTGGCTATTTTTAGAGATGATGCCAAACCATTTTTCAATGTCTATTTTTAGAAATGATGACATTTGAGAGATGTTTTGTGTCTTTGTTATAGGGATAAGATTTTTAAACTCCAAATAAGATTAATTTAATCATTGTTTGTTAAGCTTGGGTTTGAATGTCTTAATAAAGTCCTTTTCTCTCAGTTTTCTCTCAATTTCATTCAGGTTGTAAAGTTGTGAAATACCCTCGAATATAGACCACCACATCATGAAGAAGATCAACCATCTGGTTTCTAAACACTACAACTCACTCACTGACAACAAAAGAGACTACATCCCCAATTTCGAGCCAAAACCCAGCAACAATTACGGCTTACCAAAAATACATAAGTCAGAAGATATTCAACAGGCAGTAAAAGAACAAGTGAATACGTAAAAGTGTTAAATCCAAAAGATTTAAAACTTAGACCAATTATAGCTGGTCCAGCATGCCCTACTCACCGTCTAAGCAATTTCATCGACATTAATTTGAAACCACTATGTACCTACAAACCCAGCTTCATTCGGGATGACATTGACTTTCTATCCCATCTTCCCAAAACCACTGAAACAAATTCAATCCTACTAAGCTTTGATGTAGTAACCCTTTACACCAATATCCCACATGATTTAGGAATAAAGGCGATCAAATACTGGGTAGATAAACATAGAGAAGCGATTCCCAACAGATTCACAGTGACATTTATATTAGACTCAGTGAGACTTATTCTGGAAAACAATACTTTCTTCTTCAATGGAAAGAACTATATCCAAATTAATAGTTAAATGGTGGAATTATTTTTCCAAATTAGACCTGTCTGAAGCCTATTTACAGATAAAAGTAAATGAAAAATGCTCAAAGTATTTGACAATAAATACACACAGAGGATTGTACAGAAACACATGATTATCTTTTGGATTAAAAGTGGCCCCAGCAATATTCCAGCAAATCATGGATACTATATTATCTGATTATGAATTTTCAATCCCGTACTTGCACGATATTTTGATCAAGATTAATTCTCATGAACAGCATGCGGCACACAAATGCTGTGTTTAAGAAAATTATTGTCTTCAGGTTCACTTTGAGTGATGAAAAATGCGAATTCTTTCTACCCCAAATTCAGAACATAGGGCAAATAATTGATATAAGTGATAGACGTCCTGACCTGTCGAGGGAGGGCGCAGTAAGGAATATGCCTGTGCTGACAAATATTCCAACTTTACAAGCATTTCTTACGTTGGCAAACTATTATCAATGCTACATTCCATTATGCATAAGTTAAGAGCTCCATTGAACGGCTTATTAAAAAAAGGTGTAAAGTAGATTTGGTCCATTAAACGCCAAATCACTTTTGAAGAAATAAAAAAATTCTAATCTCAGACTTGTCGTTAGCACATTACGATCCCGAAATGGAGATCATTGTAGCGAGTGATACTTCCGAGCACGGATTAGGTGCAGTTCTACTCCATAAATGCGAAGACGGAAGTACAAATCAGTTCATGTTTGGCGCTTGCTAAAAGCAGCAGAGAAGAGATACAGCCAAATTGAAAAGTACGCTCTAGCAATTATTTCTGCAGTTAAAAAATTTCACAGGTCTCTGCATGGCGAAGTTTTTAATTGCAAACAGAACTTAAACATTTGCTGTTGATTTATGGGTCTAAAAAACAGGGTTACCGACTCATTCTGTGAACTGACTGCAACGATGGGGAGTAATATTACTTAGTTATAATTTCAAATTGCCATACATTCCATCGCAAAACATCGGTCGTGCAGACTGCCTTTCGAGATTATTTCCAAAAAATATGGAACCACTAGAAGAGACTGTTATAGC